>NW_020897703.1:20343280-20590779 GCF_003984885.1 Neopelma chrysocephalum
GGGAATGGGCAATGGGGGACAAGCCCCTAAGAAGCACTGTTCCTGTGGCTGAGTCAGAGCCCTTGGGATAAGGAAGTGAAGGAGCCCAGATTATTCTGTTTAAGGCACAAGAAGGTAAAATCTAATGTCAGTCTGTCTACATCAAAAATAAAAACATAAAGGAGATCCCTCTGATCCAGCAGGCGAGGATGCAGCAAGATAAAAAGCCACAAGATACAAATACAGGGCAGATATTAGGCAGGTGTTTTAACAAAGTGGGTAGGTGTCACTTGATATACATCACTGGATGGTTGATATACCATCACTGGGAACTTCTGAATTTGGACTGGCTATCTTGCCAGCAGTTTGGTCACCTGTACTTGACCAGAAGAGGTGTTAGTGTGGTGAAGTCCTCTGGTTTGTATTAGGGAGCAGTCAGATGGTAGATCACAAAGATCCTTCTTGATCTTATGCCTGTTTTCACATCATGTTTATTTTTTTCTCATCTGTTTCCCAATGAAGCAGCTGGAATACCCTCTTCCAGCTGGTCCAGACCTTCTGAACACAGCACTTTATAAATACCACCAGCAGCCCCACATCCTGCAGCAGTGCTGGGAGTCAAACAGACTCAAGATCCAGTCCCATGTTTCCTTGCAATATTTTCTCTGCAGCTGCAGACAATAAAAGGGCTCTTGCAGAAATCACAGTAGCGTACTTAAAAGCTTAATTTTTCTCTCTTTCTTTTCTTTATAACCTCTAAGAACAAGGCCAGCCCTCAGCACTACACAGCTGTCCACAGCACCAGTTCTTTCAGCCACACACCAAAATCTGCACCCCTTAAAAGCCTTGCTGTGGAGCTGCAGCATGACAATTGCTGAGCATCTCATATTAGTGATGTCTCCCATGTGGGAGCACAGGGACAGACAGGAATCTAATAACTGTCCATGGGAGGGAAAGGAAAGAAATGGTCACATTTCAGAGATAGCAGGGAGCAGTTTATTAGCCAAACAATTTGTTATTAATCTTCATACGAAAACAGATGGAGAACCCTGGGGAGGCAGCTCCACAAAAACACTCTGTAGAGGAATTTTTAGAAGCAGAATCTTCTGTTACTATGCAGGAAAGCTACTGCTACTTATGCTTCCCATGACAGTAATAGTCTTTGACACACAAAACAGGAGCCTAAAAGCTTGGCCTTGCACCATTTAGGTCAAAGGAAGCTTCTTCCATTGGTTTTCAGGGCTTGATCCTGCTGTTAACAGAGGAGAAATTATCCAGTTTGAATGTAGAAAGGAAGGAAGAGCCTTCCTGCAAGCTAATAAAATCCTTGATCTTAAATCCCTGCTACAGCACAAGTAACCTTTTTATGACTGCTCAGAGCAGACAGGAGAGGAAAAAATGTAGACGGTAAGCAGCAGGGAACATCAATTTTTATTTTATAGTCACATAAAATGTACAACACATAAGAAGAACTGGCACTGTATCTTCACTCACATCATGCAGGGGTTGTCTGCAGAAACAAAAAACAACCTGTGCTTTAGAACTACTGTGAGTTATGCAGGATGGGAAAAAGATAAAGGGAAATTTACCCCCGAGACACACCTCGAGAGAGAGAGCTTCCCAGCCCTGGATCTTCCTTTGCTTGCTGCTTTTACTTCATAACTGCTGCATCCCCAATCCTATCTCCACCCAAGCCTGCCCCTGATTTTCTGCATATGTGTGTATGTTTTTGAGCATGGATGTTACCCAAAAAGATCTTTTCCAATCCCTAGTAATTTTTAAAGGGGTTATCTGCTGGCAGATTGTACATATGAAAAATAGATGGTATTAGATGCATCCAGCTGTTCAGGACAGATCTGTCTGTCACCAGTCAATCGTGTTATGACAAAGTGCATTGGTCTAGAGCAGAAATGCAGCCCCAGACCCAATAAAAACATGTGCAAGACCTATGTAAGAAAACACATTTAATTCAGATCCTTATGTAGGGAAAGGGCCAAATGGTTGGGCTCCCTCAACAGCTTTGGATCTGTTTTAAATACCTAAATGATTCCACGTTGTCTTTCACATATTCATCTTCACCTGCTGAAACAGAGGATGCCTGTCTTCTCTTTATTTCACAGTGAAATAGCTCAAACTAGATTGCACAGTTACTTGAATCTAGCACATACTCAAGGCTGGGATGAATGACACACTAGAAGGTAAGGCAAGAACAGCCCCTCCCTATCAGTACTAGGGTCTGTGCAGCTTGTGGTGAGCTTGACAGGGGGATTTATCTCACAGAAAATAATGTTATTTTTAGCCAGATGGATTCCCTCATCAGGTTCACTGTGCAGCTTCTTACTAGAGGAAAGAATGTCTAAGCAAGGGAGGAAAAACTACTCCTCCTGGCAGTGGCCTGTTTTGAGGCCCATTTTGAGGCATTAAGTGTCTGTATAACAGCAAGAGGCACAAAGAGAAACATCCATCTCTGCCACCCCAGCAAGGTAAAAGAAAGCAAACGGCAAAGTTCATAGATCACACTTATCTTTCCCTCCCTGCTTAATCTATAGAGTTCAAAGCACTTTCATGTCTTGGAGAGAGAGACAAGAAAAATGACCATGCTCTGGGCGTGCATCCAAGCAGGAGCAGACTTCAAGCTGGATGGCCAAAAGCAGAGAATGGCACTGAGCACCTGAGCAGAGGGGATAACACAGTAAGATGACTCATGTCACCAAAAATTTTACGGGTGTTTGCTAATGGAGTCCCCCTCTGCTTCATGCCTTCCCCTCAGGAGCAGAGGGTGCTAAAAGCTCAAGCTAAAAGCAAAGGGAACTGTGGGGAAGTGACACAAATTCTGCAGACAAGCACCGACAGACCCAAGTTTGCCCAGTCCTTCCAATTTATCACTGGCACATGGCTCCTGCCTGTAGGCAGATGGCATTAGTGCCAACCGGCACCACACTGCTGAGCAGCTACTGGACCTCTCCTGCTGGCGCTATGAGCCAGATTCGCATTGGCCAACTCAGCTTGATGGTCAACCATCACTGAAGCTGCAGCAAGGCTAGATCTGCTTGGGTGTGGATTAAGGGCTTGCTGGCTCCTGGGGCCATGCTGGGTTGCTCAGGCCCCCTGCTCTCCCTTCCATCCTTCCATAAGACAACCAAATGCTTGCTGACAATATTCTACAGATACAGTCAAAAATACAAAAAAAAAAGTAGTGGAGAGAGGCATTCCAAAGTATCACTATATTGTTTCTGAATGACATTTTCAAAGGATTTTTTTAAAAGTCAGGGACATTTTACAGAGTATATGTTTTATGAATCAGTTCTTTTTATTTTCCTCTGCTGTTCCATAACTTTTCCAAATGTCACAGAATAATAATTGCTGTGTAGATCACTTATTACTGAAGACTGGAAGATAACATAAAAGAATAGCTGAGCATTTTTATTTTATATTAAATGAAATGCCTAATCGATTTCTTACATACCAACTTTTTTTAAATCCTCAAACTGTGCTGGTCTACCTTCTCTTAGAGCAAAAGCCTGAAGTGCTATCTTGCCTTTGTCTTCCCACTTTTTTGTCCACACTGCTAGAAGAAAGAAAAATCGAGACAAAGGACACAAAGCTTTCCAGTGCCTCCACATGGATTATATCTGTTTCTTTATTATACAATGCTAAAAATGTCAAGGAATGACATGTACACACTAGCCTTTAAAGAGAAGCAAGGCTTTCAAAGCAGCATGACTTGGAAATGGAAGTTGCTTTGAAATCTTCAAAGCAGACCAAGCATTTAGATATTAATCTTGAATAAACTCAACAGAAGTCCTTAAATCTTGTAGGGAAAAACATCTCAACCATAAAGTGGAGACACACTTTTTCTCTTCCCCCGTTCTACTCCTCAGTTCTGCATTTGCCAAAACAGGCCATCTTGCACCTCGAAACATCAGGTGCTGATTGTAATCCCTACCCAATCAACTAAATCACTGTTGGATTACACCATACCATAGGAACAGCTGAACAAAGTCACCAATTTTAGTCCAATATCCTGCCTCCACAGCAGTGCCTTTAAGCTGGGATCATGTGTAGCATCTATTTTTATTGGTATAATACCCAATTCGTCCTCATTTGGGATTGGAAGATGTACTAGGAACTTACTGCATACAAGAAACTGGAGGTGTGCCTCCTCCCCTCTAGGCATCCAAGCAGATGCCTAGAAAACAGTAACAACAGAGCAAGCATGTAGTACATGAAAATGGAGTTTTGAGCTCCTCACCTCCCTTACCAGAGTGCAGAGGAAATACCTTCTACACAGCGTACACACACACCTATGTGCAACTAAAAAACACCAGGAGTTGCTGTGCCTGAAGCCTCCAAAGCCATGAAGCACCAGTGGTGGGTGTGACGCACTTGTGCTGATGCAGGACATCTGCTACAGACTTGGCTGGCAGGTGACCTCCACCTCAGACTTCCATCACGCACTGCTCTCAAGAGGATGTTTTAATGCATGCTGACCTTTACAATAATTAAAAACAAGGACCCTTGTTGCTACCTCAGGCTCTTTTTCCTTCCTAACTACTCAGAAGATCCCTGACCGTCTCAGTCGCCTTTCTTGCCCTGCTCTGTGCTGCCAAGATCAAGCACCCCGGTGCTTTACTCAGACAAAATGAGGAGACCACACATCGAAATACTTGCAATTAGAGAGGAAGAAGTTGCAGTCATACAGCCTAATGGAGAACACAGTCAATTGTAAATCCAGTCTGGAAAGGATTATCTGAAAAATACTGAGACCAAGACACATCCTGTGGTTCTTATTTAAGCAAGATATTTGGGGGCTTCAAATCAGAACTTTCTCAGAGTAACACCTGGCTGAAGCCCAGGAGTTGCTGGAGAGCACAACTACACAGAAAGAGAACTGGAAGATTCCCCTGGGAGTGATTCAGGATTGTTTAATGCATTGCACAGTAAATATAATCTAAGGTATTTAGACAGTATCTCCAGCAGCAGGAATTACTTGGCTCAGGGGACTTGCGATTGGATACAAGTGTAGATAGAGATCCATAATGCCAGGATATTAAAAATGCTGCACTTTGAATTGCAGACAAGTGAATCATTTAGTATCATTAGTATGGTATTAGCAGGGTGTGTGATTATTTATAAAATCTGTCAACATACCTGTTTCAAACTGTTTGATGCTGATATTCTACATCTTGTACCACTATGAACTCTGCTTCGAGTGGGATGCCTTTCTTGGTATCTCCTGTATTTTTTTTAATCACTGGAATGAAATTCCTAGGGATAATGATGAAAGGCTGTAAAATCCTGATTATCTCCTAATTAGACTGAAATCCCTCAAGATACAGCTGAGAGTAAAGTACCTTTCCAGAGAGGAAGTCCCTAAAGAGATTAATTGACCAGAGAGCCTGAACATCAGCTGGGGCTGACCAGGAGGCTGTTCTGACATGGAAACCAGAGGCCACTAAACAGAAAGGCTCTCACTTGCCGGAGAGAAACGATGAAAGGAAACGCAGTCTCAGGAGAGAATGTACAGGAGGTGAAAGTATCAGGGATTTCCAAAGAGGCCTGTTGCATAATCCCACTGAAAGGTCCAGAGAGGTAAAGACACTGAAACTCACACTGGTTTTCATTTGGTCTTGGCTCAATCCAGGCATTTCTTGTAATAGGTATGGGGAAGGAATAAATTATTGTTGTTATACTTTGTGTAGTTTGGAATCCCAGGAGAAGATACGAACCTGGAGCACACATAAGAGTGGGGTCTGCAAAAGCAGAGGCTGCTGCAGTGCAACCATGTTTTTTTTGCAAAAACCCTCTGTCAGAAATGGTCTCTTGGCATTAAAATTTTGTTTCTGGCACTAAGATACTTTTCATTAAATCCCTTCTCCTCTCACCTCCTTGTCAGACTGCTGACCCCAGGGATACCTCTCCTGGGATTTGGATCCTGTGGAGGTTTCTCTCCTGTTTGGAGCCATCTGTTTTCTCACATCAGGTTGGTATTTAACAACTGTGAGACCTTCCCCCTTGCCAAAAAGGATTACAAGCTATAGGAGGGCACGGATACCCTGAAGGATAGCATTATACAAGGAATTATTAAGGCAGTACATATCAGTGCCAGGATTTTTAAAGCATGGCAGAGTTCTGGACTGGCAGATGTCATCAGCTGAATAGCTGAGCCATAGGCTGGCAAAGCACATCAGCTTTGGACAAAAGTAGCCTTTTCTGAAAATGCAGAGTTTCCTATTCATCTCAACAAATTGAACTAGTTCATTCAAAGCCAAGATACAATCTGGGAGCTGTAAAAACAGGAAATCTAGTTTTTCCTCTTCAATATATAAATAAAAAAGTAAATGTTCAAGAATGACATATGCTAATCCCACAACTCCAAAGGAGATGACAACTGGAAAAAACTACAGATTAATTCTTTTTCCTAAATGTGTCATTTTAATTTTTGAATGTTTAAAGTGACAGATATACCAAGGCAAAAAATTTCAGATAGTTAACTTCAAAAAATGAAAATTATGACTCCGAGGCTTTAAATGCAGATTTATTTTCTTCCAAATTCAAGCTGACATATACTGAAAAAATAAATAAAAAATAAGCTGTCTAATCAGACACTATTTTCTAACACATAAAAATTCAGAATCTGAACATTAAGTTTATAGAGTAACATAAGTATGTAAGAGCCTTCTGCTTACTAATTTACCGCTATGGCTGCATGTAGTGACAGACCAACATGTTTTAGTGCTACCAATAAAATTAACATTCCTTTGTGATTAAGAAAGAACAAGCATATGAGAAGATTAAAATTGATTTTAGTTAATAAGATTTTCTCCCTTTCATCTTAAATAATTTTGAATTTTAAGCCCTGGAATAAAATCGAGTCACACAAAGGTACAGTTTGAATCCTTGGTTCAAAGGCAACCCACACAACAGTGAACAGAACCCACTGCCTTGCTGAAAATGTCCGTGAGCACTGGTTACCTAAGCTCTATTCTTTGTGGATAGATTTTGTACCAGAAGGGGCTACCCTCCATTGATGGCCAAGGAATGGATGTCTCCTCTTCTTCTTCCTCTCCAGTCTGTATACCTCTCCCCTTTTACCTCCCACCCATCACTAACAGAATCTCAACAGAATCTTAACTGTTCAGCCCCTTATTTATTGTATTTCTGCATCTATTGAGAAATTCCAGAAACCAAGCAATATATCCTGATAGGGAAAAAAATCATTTAATAGTGCTTTCTAGGATGAATAGTGAAATCAAGGAGGTCACATGAGCATAGAGACTCTCTAGATTTCCTTTGGAGCCCTGCAGCTCAGTCGGGATGGCAGGCAGGTTGGAATATGAAGATCTAATTCACTAGCACAGATGAGTGCTTCTCCCTGGGATTAATTAATGATCGCTCTGATACAGCCTGCCTGAGATATGTAGGGCAGCCAGAGACAGTTAATAGGGATCTGCGAAGTCTCAGATTGTGGAAGATAATTAAAGGAGGGTAAATTTTTTTTTGCAGTGTCACTCACAGTGCTTCATGTTTTGCCTCCAGAAAGTGGAGTGCTTTAAAACATTAAAGGATTCTACAAACATTAACTCACCCAAAAAAGGCAATTTTGTCTAAAGGTTGTCTCACTGGCCTAAGCCACCATGCAGAAATCCACTTCTGTCTTGCCACCCTTTGCTGAATGAGCCTGTTAACTTCTCTATGCCTTCTCTTCCCTACACTTTAAAGGAGGATATACAGCATCTGTCAAAAAACACTGAACTTCAGGATAAAGATGTTATCCTAAAATTGTCTCAGAATTAAAGTGTTAAACCTCAGAACATGTTTTGGGAAAGTAAATAAATTTGTTTAACAAATGAGAAAACCACAACAGACTCAGTGATTCTCCCACTTTACCTATATGTGTCTTTTTTAAAAAAAAATTCTCACTGTCTTCTCATACTAGCCAGCTCTCCTAAGGCAAAAATAATGAGACAAAATTGAGACATACTTTCAAACATCTCTTCTATTGAAAAGGACAGAGGAAATGCCTGGAAAGACACTGAACATGCACACACACGCTGCTGGGCACATCAGCGCTGGTTAAAATCACCTGCAATGGACAAAGATGCTCTGTCACTTCACTGTAGGATAGAAAGGAAAATAATGTTGGCTGTTCTCTGTGTCAACTGAGCAATTAATATTGTGCTTAGTTAGGGCGATTTCTAGGGGGGGGGCACACAAAGGCATCTTAGCCCAAAATGACTATACTGGGGACATGGTAAACGCTACAGCCTCAGCCTTCAGGGCGCGGAGAGAGGACTGCCCGCCCGCGGGTCCGCGGCCGGCGCACACCAGCACCTTTCCCCGAGCCCTGTGACACCCCATGGGCATTCCCCCGGCTGGGTCTCCGCTCCCGCTGATCCTGAGGTTGCCTGCCCACGTCCATGGGGAAGGTGACCCGGAGCGGCGCAGAAAAACACGGCAACCCGACCGCGAGTGGGGGCAAGTGGGCGCTCGCTGCAGCGGAGACCCCGGGGCGCCAGCGGTGGCACCGACCCCTCCCCGGCGCTGAGCGGTGTCTCCCCCGCGGGGTTGGACCTGGGCATTCCCGACCCCGCACAGCCGCCCCCCCTTACCTGCCGCCCGCGGAGCTGCGCCGCAGGACTCCGGGCACCGCCGGCAGCGCTGGTGCCGCCGCTCCGCCGCCACCGTCCCCGGCGCTGAGCCCCGGGCGGGCGGGGCCGCGCGTCACTCGGCGGGGGCGGTGTGAGGGACGGAGGGAGGGAAGGAGGGAGGGGGAAGATGGCGGCGGGGCGAGGGCTGCTGGCGGCGGGGCTGTTCCGCGGGCGGGTCGCCATCGTCACCGGCGGCGGCACCGGCATCGGCAAGGCCATCGCCGCCGACCTGCTGGCGCTAGGTGGGCGCGGGGAGGGGCGGGAGCTCCGCAGGGAGCCCCGGTGGGGCAGTGGGGCGAGGAGGGTGTTGGGGGTCGGATGAAGTTTGAGGGACGGTCAGGGAGTGCCCGGCGGCTTGTGGTGCTTTCTGGGGGCTGGCGGCGCTGCGAGGAGCGTGTGAGTGGGACGTTGTGACTGGGGCGGTGAAGGCGAGGGGCACAAGGTGAGGTTGGTGTGGGGCTGTGCCTTTGGGCCCGCTGGCACGTAAAAGATTTTAAACTCAGCGGTCACAGTGAGGTTGTGTTAAACCCGGACCCTTTCTCTCAGACTCTCCTTTCAGTGAGTTTTCATCTTGAGTTAACTGGAGGATTTATCGAGTTGTTGAACGGAGCCTCGCGGAGCAGAGTCGTTTTGAACTGCTGTCCACACAGTAACATTAGAGACGTGGTGCTTCTCTCTCAGTGCCTGTGACAGGAATGTCCTAAAGTTGAAGAACATCCTCATTGTGTGCTGCATGGCTTTTCTCTCCATCCTGAGTACAGAGAAGTGGTAAAACCTTGAGTGAAAGGTGGTCTCCTGACTCTCTGATAGGGGGCCAGGAGAGGTAGAGGTGCCTCCTATATTTACCTTGCAACACCTTTCCTGCAGGTTTCAGCATGAGTGGTAGGGATCATTGGCATCAGACTGGGTTTGGATAGTTTATTATCATGATTGGATTCACTGTCTTCAGAATACCAACACCAACATTTTGCCTCTTGGTGCCACGCTGCCTGTGGTTTGCGCTGCTGGAATCTGCTGGAATGTGCACTATACCATTGCACTGCGTAGCAAACAGCTTTCTTTGTTAAGGCTGTAATGGGAGACATATCTGCCTCTCCTGGCCTTTGTCCCCCCAGCTTTATTGTTCTGTGGAGCTGAAAGGAGGATTAGTTCTGTTACCTTTGTATTACTAGGGAACTAAATGTTTTTCTTTGAGTGTCCTTACATGCTCCCTAAAAGAGGTTCTTTTTAAGTGTCAGCACACTATTGGTTGATGATGTTACCCAGTTACCTTAAAATTGTGCTTAATTTGATCGTCATTATTTTTTTCAAGCAAAATAGAAATAACAGAAGTGTGTCCATAGCAGGCTAAATAAAAATAAGGCTGCAAATGTCTGCAAATCACTGGAGAGAAAACTGAGAAAGAGCTATGACTGAAGTCTGACTGAGTAACCTTCCTTGTAGATGTGCGGGTTACTACTGACAAGAAGATGATCAGGAGCTCTTTCCATGAATACCTTGTGCTTTAGGTATACGTGGGGGGCTGCTTCCTATAGGTGTTGGAGCAATGACAGATAATGCCAGTCATTATGACTGTCATGAGGAAAAATAAATGAAGTAGTGTCAGCTTGTGCAGTTGTTACCAAGTGTTCCTCATGAGTTATAATCTCCCCTTCTCCAAGTTAGCATGGTTAGCAAAAATATGGTCTTTTACTGGACCTTATTCTCTATCAGTGTGTATATTAGCAAGCACTTAAGTTAATATAACTGTGCTACTGTGGTTCAGTATTTGTATTAATTGGTAATTTTGTGTACCATTTTATGGACTCTGCATTAGTCAGGTGGTTGTTCAAGTAACTGGAGTTCTTAATTTAAAAAAATCAGGAGACCTCATAGACTACTATCTTTACATATGTTGTTTTAAGATGGCCAGTGATTAAAGGTGAAGCTCGCATTCCTAGGGATATGTAGTTGCAGCACTTCCTTCTGGAAGAGTTCAACTCTTTTTTTTTTTTTTTTTCTTTTGTTGTTGTTGTTGTTTGGTTGGTTTGGGGTTTTTTTGTTTTGTTTTATGTATATTTTCACAAGACAGCCTGAGTCAAATGAACAGCTTGCTGCTTCTTCCTCCCACTAGTTATTTTGAGTTGATTCTGGTGTTTGATCACGTGAGAGGCCAAATTTCACTTGGCAACAGAGGAGGGAAAAAAACCCCCTACACCTGGCAAAATGTGAACTTTTTTTTTTTCTGACAGATTGAATGTGTTGAATTGGTTTATGTTAAAGCAGATAAGCAGTTGACCTGGTATGAGGAAGGGATAACTTCTGCTGGGATGCTAAGATTATGGACGCAGCAGAGCAAACTGGGAGCAAGATGTCCTTGCCTGCTTGGCAGTGGGAGCTAGTAATTTGCTTATCCATTATATGAAATTGCATGCCTGCTGGATTTGCACTAGGAATTAATTTGGTGTGCTTTGGTTTAGTCTATGTAGTAGCAATTGCTGAAGCCTTAAAGCTGTCCTGAGTCCACTGGTGTGACAGAAGACTCTAGACCGATTGTTGTGTCAGTGCTTGCCTTTAATTTGGCATTAGCATTGTTTTTTTCTCTGTAGAACAATTCCTTCTGCCTCTAAATGCTGAAAAAAACCAGAATACTTGAGCTCCTGCCTATTTTCCCTCTCCTTTCTGCAACTAGGATTCTGCAGTGCCACAGGAAAGCCTCTTCCTACTGTCTGTAGTCTGCAGATAGGGATTAATCTCATGAGGCTATTATCCTTTCCTTCAGTCTCTGTAGGGTTAAAAAGCAGGGCATTATATTTGCTCACTGCTAGTCAAAATTACAGCCAGTCACAGAGTAAGATTATTTTTGTGGTTTTAGAAGCAAGCATTTTTTTGTAATCAAGACCTGCTGAAACATCTTTAAATCACTTAATTGATAAATGAGGCAGCTGTGAGCAGAGGCAGCAAAAGTGATGTCTGAAAGCTGCTTTGCTGATTCTGCAACTCACAGGCTATCTTCCCCTCTGCAGGAAGGAGAGGGAACCTTGTGGACTTTTTTTTTTTGATTGCTCTTTTCCTGGCACAGAGGGATCTTGTTGCTAAGAAGCACCTGACATCAGTCATTTCTCTCTCTTGCAAGAATTTCAACACTGTATCTTCTAGTCAGTGACTAATAATGGCGCATTCCACAAAGTATCTCCATGACGGTATTAAAAAAATAGCATAATTCCGTTAGCTGAAGGATGTTTCATTTTGTCTCTACAGGTTGCAGTGTTGTTATTGCCTCGCGAAAATTTGACCGATTAAAAGCTGCTGCAGAAGAACTAAATTATAAGTTTTCTTCCATGAATCCTGCCAAAGTGACTCCCATACAGTGCAATATCCGCAAGGAAGAAGAGGTAAAGACTAGTGATCTTGTTCTGGGGCTTAACATGTCAAAAGCATATTGTGTATGTAAATTCTCACATCTCCAAAGGTCTCTACCCCCTTAAAAATAGCTTAGATCAGAGTATGTGCTTTCTGAGGGAAGACGTTTATTAGCCACCTGAGCAAAAAAGCATTTGTAATTGCAAGTGTTTTTCTGACCAGGCTTACATATCTCAGAAATTTCTGGGAGAAGCGGGCCTTGAAACTGGCGTGTTCTACAGCCGAGCCAGAGCCCACTTAGTGTGATTGTTTGTCACATTTCTGTGACAGAAGTGAGGGGGTGTAAACTTGTGAAGATGGAGACCTCAGAATAGTTCCTTCAAACAAGAAGGCATGGGATCTCAGTGCTTGTGACTTGACACAAGTGCCATGCATTTTCAGTTTAGCTTGTATTAAAGCCAAAAAAACCCCCACAGATTTATAATATTTTAGCCATGTTTAAATTTTGGTTACAGTTTGAGGTGAGCCTCATTGCAAACTTTATTACTATCCCAGTTAATTTTTTTTTCCTTTTTCTTCCTCTTCCAAAAAATGAAAGATCAAGAGCCAAAGTCCTTAATCCAGGTTCTTCAGAAGTCAGCATGCACCTCCTAATTTTTTGTCTGCGTAATTAAATATTTAAAAGTTCAACTTCAGGTTGGATTTTTAACTTATTGAAGACAGCTAGAAAATTTTCCAGTAACCACTGATTGCTACATTTTTCTTAACCTCTCAAGGTCTCTGTTAAATAACTTATATATTAATGACTTTCAGCAGCTATGAAGATTCTGGAAATAACCTAATATATAACCATAAACTAAATAAAAAATAAAATTATTCTCTCCTGGAACAATGCATACCATAAAATATTTATAGTGGTATACTCAGACTTTCTCTCCTGAAGGAGACGAACCCTGGGGCTGTGCAGTATGTCACTTCACCTAGCAGTGAATTTTAGGTTTGTATTTACTAGCATCAGCAGTGCAACATAATAGGTTATGACAGATGTCAGAGGGCAACTTACATGATTAAAGCTACAGGAAAGAAAAGAGGTAAAGAGAGGAAAAAAGGCTTAAGCCTTTTTTCATGTCTCTTTCTTGCAGAAAGTACTCTGCTAGGCTTAATAACCATCTGCATGTGAGTCTTATTTCTGTATCAGTTTAAAAATGATGTAGTGGGAACTGCAGTGCTCAATGAGATGGTACAGGGCTTGGATGGTGAAATGAGGTGGTCTCCACTAAACTCCCATTCCTTCTTTGTTTCCTATGTAAGTGTGGCTAAATACCTATTTGACAAAACAGGCTTAAGGGGCTTTGAAAATGTTTGAAGGTGCTTTTAAAGCCTTCTTTATAGTGCTGTGTAAAGCGTTTAGGATTATTCTGTCTTACAGGTAGCCATGCTGATACTTGAAGAAACTTTTGTCTTTGCTGTTTTATCATAGAATTGTCCTCTATCCAGTTTAGTTTTAAGCTCTGTTCATTTAGAGACACACCAGAACTTTCTTAGAACTTTTTAATTGATATTGGTGAAGCTTCTATTGGGTGTTGCCTGCCAGTGGAAGTTCTCTTTAACCATTGTCTTTTCAGGTCTGTATCTATTAAAGAAAGGGTTCAGAGGAATAAGGCAGGTTAAGCATCAGTCTTCAATTTATCAGTCATTGATCCAGTTTTATAGTTTGACTCACTTCAGTTCTTCAACTGCTTCTGTTCAAGTCCTTTTCAGAAAAAAAATCACTATGAAAATTTCATAAGCCCTTTGCTGGAGATTTGAGTAAGGAATGCAATTTTTGTTGTATTTTAACATAAAAACTTGTGTACCTGTTAAACAAATATTTATCCATTCCAGATTTTTTTTACTGGTTAGAGACATCCTGCACTTTTTGTTCTTTAGCTCTTGGTTTTCTGGCTCTGTTCTCCTTTAGTTCTTCAGTGCTTGAAATTCTCAAAGATTGCTAAATCCCAGCCACTTGTTATTTAATTTCTAAAATTACTGTTGGACCAGAAATATGTGGATCATGTTTTCAGCTTTTCCATTTGTAGTGAGGATAGCACTTCCTTACACTTAGGTATTTTGGTTTGTAAGTTGAAACTAGATAAGCTCAAATTAACAATCATTAACTTACAGTGCTGAAAACTGTCAGCACTGAGTGTGGCAGGTTTTCCACAACCCTCTGCTTACTACTGCTTATTTATTATATTTGCTAAGAGCAGCAATGGTGAATACTGTTTTCTAATTTGCACTTGATTGCCTTGTGGAAACTAGAGGAAAAGTACCTTTGGGCATTACTTTGATTCAAAGAGCATTGTATATCCACTTTCAAAACCTACTCCATTCTTAACCTAAAATTTTGTGCCTGGGACTTGGAGGCTTAAAAACAGGGATCAATAAAAGATGTAGTGGAGGATTTTCTAGCCTCAGAGATTAATCTTAAGTAGAGGCAACACAGTAATATAACTCACTTCAGTATTTTCACAAATACAGGAAGAGCTTCCTCTTAATAGTGGAAGATGGGATGAGAGGGCATATATAATTTTGGGTTCTCTCACAAAAGCAACAAGACTTTTACAACTGTGTTGGCTCTGTATGCTACACGTTAATAGCTTTACAACTCATTGTCTGCTTTCAACTTAGTATGAGTGAAGAGTATTTACCTCAGAAATCACGGAAACGCATTGTTGGGTAGAGAGAACAGCCTCTGCAAGTATCCCATGTGAGTCTTTACGTCCTCTTTCTCAGGTCTTATACCAGGAACCAAAGAACTTGTGCAGGAGAAAAACATTATAAATGTTTCAACAAGGAAAAAAAACTTAGGAGTTCAAGCCCTCTTAGACATCAGAACTGATCCATCACAAGCTACAAAGCCCAGAAAGCTTCCCAAAGAACTCCATAGTTCATGTAGTATATCCTTCTCTCTGGCATCTCACTGAAGTCTTTCTAAGAGTAAATCTTTCTTATTAAGGAAGCCACCGTGATCACCTGTAGGAACAAGCCATCTGTTCTTACTCTAGCATGCCATTTTTTTTTTTCATCCCTCCTTCTCCATCAGTTCTGCATTTTTCTAAAGGCCTCTATGAATTCTGTCCTGGTTTTCATTTTATAACCAGGGAAACTGGAAGGAGGGACTTTGAATAGAGGAAATTTAAGAAAGATGAAGATACTTTCAAATTGCCAGCTTATTATTTTTTTACCTTTGTTTTTTCATCTTAAAGTAACTGACCTACTTTGAAGATGACACAGTTCATGCCTCTAGTTTGAATCTGTGAAATTCAAGCATTAGAAGATTCATCACTCATCATATAGTGCAATATGTTTGTTAGAGCTCTTTCTGGCTTAGGAAGAGTCAAAGAAGGTGTAGTGAATTAACTGCTGCAGAAGCTTGATGGCAGATATCATGGGAATAGCTTAATTAATTCACATTTTTAAGTCTCTAAATCTTCATCCTCAGAAGCCCTCTTGCTTTCTAGCAAATCTTACTTTTCGTTTAATGTGCAAGAAATAATCCTGCTTGATGGAGGATTTTCAACCTGTCAAGCTTATTTTTGTCATGAGTTTGCTGCTGCTTTTTACTAGTTTTCCATTGAGTGTTCTGTAAAGGATAAACCCTCGTTTTTATTTTTTAAAATGGAAGAGTAGAGGGTTCTGGGATGCCAGTAAGAGGATCTGAGGCTTTTATATTCTGTCATTGTAGGGCCTTATCCTGGAGCAGTGGTCGTGCACCTCTCCCTTATCCTGTTGTCTGGAATGTATGTAGTGATAGATATTGCTTCTTAATGATTATGAAGCTGAAGTGATTTTAATTGTCTGCATATTTGCTAGCACTGCCCACATAATGTGCTGAGAGCAGGTGTTTGCTCTTGCTGAGAGGCAAACCAGGCAGCTCTGTTATGTGTGTGTCTTTTCCAACCAAGCTCTTTGTCCAAAATCCAAGGACATAATTAATCAATTTCACAGCCTCAATGTAACGGTGGCCAGAGCAGAGGAGAGAGACCCCCATCCTTTTTCCATTATGAAAAGAGCTTTCTATTTACCTCTGTATGTGTTAGGAAGGGGAAGCAAGTATTTGTGGGTCTTAAATGCTGAGGTACAACAAATCTATTGATGGGGCAAGACATGAGGAACTTTTTACCCTTTATGCTATATGCTGTGGACAAACATTTCTTTAACTGGCACCTAGATAAGTAGAAGACATGTCTAGGTAAGTGGAAGATAAAACCTTGTACTTCTGGTAGGCCACTGCCGTTCTTGAAGTCAACAATTTAGAATTCTGTGCACAGAATTTTCACACTCCAGCTCCAGCAGCAGCACCTGCTGCTGGACCAGACCCCGAGGGTAAAACCTGTCACTTGGACATCTGACAAACAGGACTCCTTCAGACAGACTCCACACAGTACTACTTAGCACATACTTTGTGTTTGAGTTCACTAGTAGCTTTTCTTTTCCAATAAAGCTGTAGCTTAGCATAGGCTCAGTTGGTTTATAAATACTTAGTGCCTGTCTGTGTGAAGCCTGTAGTGGAAGACTGTGGCTTGGTGGAGAGTTGTGGGTAAGAGATTCTTGTTGTTGTACTTTTAAATAACACAGCAATAACATGAAGAAAAAAATGCCTGTTACCACTGTGCCAGAATGCCTACTAGTTCTAGTTCCCAAATAGCAAATCTCTAACACTCTGTAGTGGGCTGTTTGCCTGTGAGTTTTACTTAAGTTCAGGGTGACCTGTGAATGCTTGTGGACATTTGTCCAAGTGCTGTCATCTTGGTTATCTGTGAAAGTGTGCTACTGCATAATACTTTTAAGTTGCAGTCACACACAAATGTCCCTTATTGAAGACCTCCAATGTTCTGGTTTTGTCAGAAATGCCTGATTTTGGTGTTTTCAGTCTTTTTCAGAAGAATGTCCTACACTAGTAGCTCTACCTCATGAGGCTTTGCTTTGCTTACACAATCCATACTATCCTATTAAATCAATCCCAAACTGTTAGCAACAAAAGATATAAGGCAGCTATTTATGAGACTGAGTTGCTGACATGGTGAGATACAGATCACTCTTTTTTTTCTGACGTTTTCTACTGTTAACTATATACTGAGAAAGGCTGATTGATATCCTTCCCCTAGTCCAATCTGTTTGAGCAGCAACATGACTGCAACTGTTTATTTTTCTGGTGGTGTTTTAGTCTGTGTTTTATTTAACCACAGATGGTAGTAACTTCATGTATGCTTGAGTAGGAAAAACTGATGCATGGTATCTAGTTATGATTGATGATGTAAGCAGGAAACAGTCATGTTGTCCCATTTCCTATTTCTTGAGATAAAGGTTAAGTTATTTCTTAGTTGCTATGGAGTTCTTATTACTATCTTGTAATAATATTTTTGCTAAAGAAGACAACTTGTATTTCCAGCATTTTTTAGAGTTCGTGTTTTGTAGGGTAACTAACCTTCTTGGTCTGTGTAAGAAGATTGGCTGTTGCCAACTCATATGTCATAGCGTTAGTGAATGTGCAAAACATTAAGGTAAGGATGTTAAAACTCCACAAGATGACTTAGGTTTTCTATTTAAAATGCTCAGGTATACTGGCCAAATAAAAAAGCAGTAGTTACACTGTATGGAGCTCTTCCAGCATGTGATGTGAACACCCCCACCCTTTTGAAAAATGTTAGGGGATTCTTAGTAGGACTTATGTACCAGGCTTCTCTGTGTATTTGACTATGCAAATTGTCAGCAGCATAAATCCCCTTCTTCTTTTGGTGCTGGTATTTTATGTAGCACCTGCATTATATCAGCAAGATTTCCTAAATAAACATGGACACAGCCCAGTCCTTCTTGGCTGACTAAACCTGTCATAAGAATCTTACAGCCTCTTTGAAGGCCAGACCTCCTCTTGTTCTGTGAAGAGGATATGAGAGAGAAAATACTGAGAATGAAATTGGGTACAGGGCTTAATCAGCATACCACACTAACAAATATTATTTCAGGTAGAAGCTTTGGTGAAGTCTACCCTGAGTCTGCATGGGAAGATTGACTTCCTGGTGAATAATGGAGGGGGCCAATTTGCAAGTCCTTCTGAAGCCATCCGTGCAAAAGGCTGGAATGCTGTGATAGAGACTAATCTAACAGGGACCTTCTATTGCTGCAAAGCAGGTAAGGTCTGAACATTAAGCTATTTTTTTGGTTATTTGTTCTCTTTTTTTACTGCAATACCAGAAGACAAGAAATATTTCCCTGCCTTCTTTTTTCCACACACTTATCTGACAGTGGGTATTTGTTTTCATGAATGTCATCCAAAGCTTTGCATTAAATGGCACATAGCATTTGTTCATATATACAAAGACTCGTTTAGGCAAGTATTATCTTCTGGTTAAGGCCAGGTTTGGGGAGACAGTTGTCTTGGATACTCACTTAAAAGACTACAGGAGAACCACTTAACTTCTGGGGCCTGTATGCACTGTGTGTAACACAGGAAAATACTTCTCTCCTTCAGGGATATAAATTTAAGCTTAAATTTAAGTATGGCACGTGATTCTCAGATAATATTTGGAATGTGGAAATGAAACTAATTTATATTACATAAAACGTAAAAACATGAAATCTTGATTTCCACCAAATGCTTCTTGACAATCATTGAGCCTTACCTGTACTACACCTGTTGTCCCATAATCTCACTTCTGGCTTGGCAAGAGTGTGGTACAAAGAGCAGATTTGGGAAAATGTGTAATGTGATTGCAGTTAGGACTCCAAATTTGGCTTCCAATTGGCAAGTTCATTTGTATGCATTTCTTCTGATATTTATAGGTTATCTTCCTCCTTCATACAGTGTACAATGCCTGGATGCAGGAACATGGAGGAGCCATTGTCAACATTACTGCTGCCGTGAGAAATGGGTTTCCTGGAATGTCGTAATATATATTTTCTTTTTACATTTTCCTATGTTCTTCCCTTGGAAGTACTAGTTGCTCTTAAACACTTCAGAAAGGTGTGCACTGGGCAGCAGCAGAGTATAGAAATATAGCAGTTTGGTCAAGAGAGAGCAAGAGTATCACTTGGCTGAATGTGTGGGATTCTCTTATTAGTTCAGTAGGGACTACAGGAGTAAATGGCATCTCTGGTCTCTCTCAACTGTTTTGTAAGAAACTATGAAGCAAGACTTTCCAGTGAAGCTTTCATTGGAAATGGTGTGCTAGTGGGACTAGTTGGACAGAAATGCTCTTTCTCCAAATTGCTGGAGGGTTTTGCAAGAACTTGGCACCAGTTGCTTTTCTCTTCTATGCTCAGTTTACAGATCTTGATGGTGCAATGAGTTATGGAAATTGGACCACGAGTAGAGGAGTAGGAGGAACATTTCTAGTACATTACCAGGTTTTGACTTTGTCCTTCAGCTCACATAATGCTTGCCTTTCCTGTTTTTCTTTTTACTCCCACTTTGTAGACATCTTTCTTGGAGAAGGTTTCTGATGCAAATAGAATCAATTCTATTTGCTCTGCTCCTTTCTTGACTGGGAGAAGGCTCATGGCTACAAACATATTGCCATGTTTGTAGTTATGCTGATGCAAATGATTACAGCCATGAAAATGGAGCATCCTATCCATACTTGTACATGTACTGTATTTGTTCAAATTTCTTTACCCTCAAAATGGAGGTGAGCAGGAGTTTTCCAATTTGAAACTTGCTACCACAAAAGTTCCAATTTGTTGAAAGGTAGTAATGCTCAGGAAATTAATTGTTTCAGTTATTTTCTTTTCAAAGGAAATTTGGAAGTTGTCAATGTGCTAGATGTTGACCGTTTCTTGAAAAAAAGTCTGAATTTCTTCTTTGAAACTTCCTTTTCCTCTTTTTTTTTAAACTTGGAAATTGAGTTTCTATTGAAGAAAATACAGAAAATATACTTTGAGCAAGTGTTGCATTACCTCTTTTTGTCCAGCATTGAAAGTGTTCAAAATTAAGAGGTTTTAAGGAACAGCAGAATATTTTCTCACTAGCTTGTTCTTGGCAGTACAGAATAAATTTTGAGATCCACAGGGTGGTGCTGAAGCTGCAGTTATTTGAGTTTCTCCACTGTGGTAAAATCTGGCTGAATTGTCTCGTCAAATACGCTGAACCTGCATTTCAGAGTTGAACCACGAGGAAAAGCTAATTCTGAATAACAGTGGACAAATTTTCCTAAATAACTAATGTGCATAGATGTAAGTGGATAGACAAAACTACTTACAAGTCAAATTCCTGCTGAATTGATACTCGTTGTAGAAATATACTATTGAAAAAGATTTGCCTTTACAAGTCCAGCCACCACTTGTGCCAAAAGTCACCTGATACAGTTTTCCATAAGTATTAATTTTGAAGATAAAACTTGTGAAGTTTGCTCATAGTGTGCTTGGGGGTTATTCATATGTTTAGACCGGAAAGAAATGACTTATGTTTTCTTACATTTTTCTCAAGTTTTTTGTATTCTTTCCCTGGTAATTGAGAAGCTATTGCATCATCTCCTCTAAGTCTTTTTTGCTAGGCTAAAGAATCTAAATTCTATTTGTTTTCTATGAGTCCAACTGTCTACTATTCATTATGGCAGTATTTTTGTCTGCATTTGTTCAAGCTTGTAATCATTTCAGACTAGTTTCCTATAGCAGCAAGGTATATGACTTCAACTCTTGTTGTCTCTATCTCATCCATCTAGAGTAATTTTTGAATAGTGAGTGATTTTAATCATGTCTGTCAGAAGATTTAAACTATTTTTCAGACCACTGTCCTTCCAAGTCTTGCTTTACCTCTGCAACCTACAGGTAGTTTTACATAGTTAGAACTTTACCTCCTTGTTTCACATTTTATAAGCCTCTCTCTGCAGTAGAGTAGCTGACCTCACGTCACATTGGGGGAGAGACTGTATTTCCAGCAATGACAGGAAATCATAGCATAGCTTGTTTAATCAGTGAAGCTATGGTCAGACTTACAAACTAGAGAATCTCTGTCTCTCAGGGTGTTGGTCCAGCCACAGAAAGCTACTCTGACTACCTCAATGAGACTGCAGTAGAATTAATATTGAGCACTCCCAGCTGAGGGAACAGATGCTTCCATTGCTTTTTCTCTCAATAGGCACACAGGAGCTGCAAGAGCTGCAGTGGATAACCTAACCAAGACTTTAGCATTGGAATGGGCCCACAGTGGAGTAAGAATCAACAGTGTTGCTCCTGTAAGTATATGATTAAACTTAGCAATCATATGTGTTCATAATTAAAGCTTTCAGGCCAAAAGGGATTTTAAAATCTATAACCTGTAACTGATTTTGGATTGTTTATGCATTTATTTATTTATAATCACCTCATCTGTGTTCTTCAGGTCATTCGAGAGTGTTTTGTACTTTCTGGATGATGAGTCAGAGGATGTGGGATAAAATTGCTTCTGCTTTCTGCTTTGGCTTGGCACTCTTGGTTGGTTTTTTTGTAGCTTAATGAAATGATACTGGTATGAGTTGGTCACCTGTTTTATAAAGCCTTGACGTGAGATTACTGAATGCTTTGTGTTTTGGTGATGGATACATTATTTCTGAGTTCATGAAGCTTTTTCTGTTTGAGGTTCAGGTGTGCTGATGGTTTCAACCTGTGTTTATGAAGTTATTTTAAAAATCTCTGAATGTGTAACAGTGCCTTTTACTTTGTGTTCTACATATTAAGTTAGATTTGCTTTAGACATAAAGAGAATGTATTTGGAGTGGACCTTCTCTCAGAGAAATCGTATGTAAAAATATGTGTTCTGATTTTTTTCTTATCAAATTCATGCAGACAGGAAACCACTGTCAGCTAAAATATGCCTGCCACATTTCTGAGGAAGTAGGCAGCAGGTAGCAGTTTTTTTAAATAACAGTATGGAAAGAGCAGCTATATTTTGTAGTGGATAGTACTGCAGATACAGAGGTTATATTGAAGCTCTAGCTTTAACTTTTGAGATTGTGTGATCTGTTGTGATTTGTGTAATCTGCTCTTAACCACAATTTATTTTGCACATTTACTCTCTCGCAATCAAAAGAGGAAATGTAAATTTTGTGCAGTTACTTCTACAATGAGGAATTATCCTACCCACAGTAAGTGAGTGTCATAAGTGAGGTGTCATATTTGTTTAAGTGATTCTTAGGAAGATCTTGCTACTGTTTTTGTAGAATGTCTGTTTATCCTGTTGTGCCCCTTGTCCTAAAACATCTGGCTCACTTTGTTTGGCATAGCAGAGAATGCTTAATGGCAGCTGTATGATGATCATTTAGATAGTGGCTTTTATGTAGCCTCTGTGAGACCCAATTCATCTGGAGTTGTGTTAAATATTAACATCTACTGGCTTCTACTTCCTGTTGATTTGTTTTTTCTGATTTATCAAGTCTTGGGGAAGTAAGTAATTAAGACAGGATTATTATGTGAATATACTTTTCAGGCATGCTAATTACCTAATGAATCATGCTGATTATACATTATAGCACATGTCAAAAGAAGTTTCTGACAAGCAAACGCTTCAGGGGTTTGGCTCTTTCATAAGTATTTGCTAGCTTTGTTACTATGCTGGTAACAGAAGTCTATGTTGTAGTTACAGTAACACTTCTGTCACCTTTGTGGACACATCAGGTTTGTGGTAACAATATAAAACTGTTACTACTTTAGAGGAGCAGAGTAACCTGTAGGGAATGGATACACAGAGAGGGAAACCTGCATTCTGGAAAAAATAGTTTCACATACATTATACAGATCTCTTAGAAATCTTAGTATGTGCTTTGTGGATGAATTCAAATTTTGTTATTTGATTTAAACTTCAGTTCCAAAGATTCTGTCCTGACTAATGGATGTAACCCTGTGTTCCCATTGCTGTAGCCTTCATCTTCCCTCTCAAGACTAAACTGGACTGAATAATCATCAGAGCAAACACAGTCACCTTTTTCTGTTTCTACAGCAGCTAAGTAGGGAGAGTTGGAATTCTGACTGAAATCTGTCTGCTTCCATAATTTGCAATAAATCCGTCTTGTGTTCTTACAGATGACAAGACACTGGAGAACTTGTTCTTCGGGCTTTGTAGTTTCCTGCTGTAAGCTAACGTGAAATGCTTGTAATTTCAAAGCAGCCTCTGAGTTTCTTTATACTCCATTTTTTAGTTATTGAAGTGACAGTGGAGAATTGGAATAATCAGAAGTATTGTGCTTGAATAGAGAAGTGGCTGGCAGCCAAATTACCTTCTTGTATAAATTATACTATTCCATTACATTTAAAAACTTACATTCAAGTGCTCTTTAGGTAGTTTAATCCCACAAGAAATCAGTGATGACAACTTCACAATTTTAGAATGATCCATTTAAACATATGCAAGAGAACTTAATTTTTGCTATGCTGTTTTAAAATAGGGACTGGTATTTTCAGAAACTGCTGTTGCAAACTATGGAGAGCAAGGTATAATGATGTGGTTAAAGAGCATACCAAAGGTTCCTGCCAAGAGGTCGGCGGTTCCTGAGGAGGTAATGTATTTCAGAACATTTGTAATATTTCTACTTCTGTGTCTCTATTTAGAAGCCATTTTATTATATGGAGAACAAAAAGACTTAATTCTGCACTGTGATGGAATATTTAAAAAGAAAAAAAGCTTGTAGTAATGTGTAGTCATGCCAAGTGGGAGACTTAACCAGTAGTCACTGATATACGAAAATTTAATTCAGCTGCCTCTTTCAGCTGAAGTGTTTCATTGTAGACATTAGTTCCTGAAGAAGTTGACTTCCAGGAGGAAGGAATGAAAGAATGAATATTAAGGTGAAAAAAATTGTATCTTAAAAGTACTTAGCTCTCTTCTACCAAGAATGTGCTTATTTGATAAATTGGTCCACATTTTTGTTTGATTTTTAAGCATTTGATGCTGAAAGCTTATTGGTTTTCCTCTGTTAAGTACTTGATGGTTATCACTAGGAGGATGGTTTTAAGATTGTTACAGTTTTTGCTGAGTGGAAAATGTTATTATGTCTTACCTGTAAAAGTTTTTACAAGCCTCTTTGACATAAACAGTTCCCAGCGGTCTAAGGAAGATTAAAATTGTCATTCTTTTGACAGATCTCTCCTGCAGTCTGTTTCCTACTGTCTCCAGCTGCTTCTTTCATAACTGGGATAACCATGGTTGTGGATGGTGGCCAAAGTTTATACAGCCATACCCTAGAAATACCTGGTAAGAAATGGGTTACAAAATAATGCCCTTCAAGTGACTGAAGTTGGGCAATGGGAGGACACAAAAGTAAAATGCCTAGTTTCTCAGTCAACTAAATATGTTCTTTTATTTGTTTTCCTCAGATCATGACAGATGGCCTGCACCACCAGAAGGAAAAAATTCTGAAATGATGAAAAAGCTTCTTTTTGGTGAATTCAAGCCAAAGCTGTAAAAGAAGGAGATTTCACCTTATTCCCAGTTGCACATTTGATGATAATCTCACTTTGTGATTTGAGTTTATCGTTCTCATTGATAATTTTATTTCCCATATGTAACTACGTTGAGTGCCTTGATTTTCATTGGTTTATATTTAAAACTTGAAAGACTGTACACAGTAAATATCTTCTCTGGAAACACTTTCCATTCAGTCTTTTGGGAAGGGGAGATATAAAAGACAAGTTGTCCATTTGCATAGGCATTATAAGAATCCCAGCCAGAACTGAATAAAAAGAATACTTATTTTGAAGTGAAGGGAGCCAAGAGGAAATGTTTTGGAATCCTTTGATTTAGGGAGAAGGTAATTTGAATCTCTTGTTATTAGTTGCATCAGTAACCATTGAGGTAACTGTTATCTCTGCACTATTTCTGTTCAGTCACACACTGAGTGCTCAACAATGGTTTTAAAGACCAAGTACAGTAAGTATTTCTCTGAAAATAATTAAAAATAAAGTGGAATACTGTTATTAAGGTTTCAAAATAAATTGGCATACTGTATTGGGAATGTTTTGAATTGCTTGCAAATACAATCACATAATAGACCTGACTTAAATTTGATAATAAAATAATCAGATAAATTTAAATGTTAACATAAAGTTGGATGGAAAGCGGTAGAGATTCAACAATTTAAAATGCAAAATCTGTGGTGTGTAATGGAGTGCTCTCTGCAGTGTGCTCTACTAGTAAAGGAGAGATTTGTAATCCTTTTTTTACCAGCTAAGATGCTTTATCCATACTGTGTTGTCTTACAATGTTAATAGAACTTTGTTCATCAGTGTCTCTAAAATAGATGTTATATTTGTGAATAATGCAGAGATGCCATTTAAGAACTAGAAATCTTGCAATGTATGACTTGAAAAGGCTATGTTTGTAGTTTTTCTTATTCACTTTAAGGCAAATGTTCCCATGTCTGCCATCTCTAGTGAAAATATAAATAAGTATTAACTGTGTTTGCTGTAACAACTGAAAATTGTGGAATCAAGTTGCTACTGTAGAAGCAAACTTTTTATACTTCATTTTGGACTGAATATAAGAGTCTGCCAGTTATGTGTACTCTGCAAAGATGTTTGACCTTTGTGTTTTTCAGTAAAATGTGGGTTCTTACATAGGTACATATAGATTGCTTTTCCTGAAAATCTGAATTCCATTTTTGGGTGGGAAGAGAGGTTTGAGCCTAAATATGTGCTCTTTCAGGTGTATCCTCCTTCCTTTATAACTGGATGGTCATTTATGCAGTTGTGAGAAACTTGTTCAGAGATAAAGTCAGCTTTTTTCAAACCTCTCGTGGAAGGTATATTTTGATTATTGCAAATATTAGTTTAGGGTACACAGTAAGAGAATTCCTGGAAGAAAATGCACCTCTTAGATAACTAACTCTAGAAGTCTAGCCCATTGCAGTGAATGAAATTATTTAATTTATTAACACATTATTTCTACATTCTTAACATCTTTCTGGAAGAGAAGGTTAAATGTGAATGTGTGTGCTTCAGACTTGTGGAATTTACTTTCTCTTTGTTTGAATGTGAGTTTCTATGGTACGCATGGACTGTGAATTTGATGTGAGATGGAAGTGAATTGCTAAAACTAAATTACTTTTATTATATCCCAGAACTGTTCACTATAGAATTTGAGTATAAACTTGGAAATAATAAATTTTTAATCTTGCAAATTTCCTCTTTAACTATGCTGGAGTGTGAATATTCATAAAGAGGGGACTTTTATATGTAGTGATGGTGAAATGCATCATTCATCTCAGGAAATGGAATATTAGAAAGGTGGGCATTCACCTGTGTGGGAGATAGGTTCAGTCTGCAATTAATAAACTCCTTCACAAGTAAGAACTATAACAAACCTTTCTGCTTGGGATGAATAAAAGGACCTTTTATTTGACCTCTCCTTCTTCAACTTTCAGCAAAGCAATGGATGTACTACAAAGATAAAAGCTGGCTCTTTAGAAGAGGCTGTGTGTGCTTTTTCTGTAGCAGGAAGTTGAAACAGCCAGCATTTGTGGAGCCATAAAGTGCTGCAGCTCAGTACAGTAGGAGAATATACTCAAAATCATCTGGTGTAAGAATACAGAAAATGCATCCTCAGAAGGAGAAGGGGAAACATGAGTGTTTTCCACTTTTTTCTTTTTCTTTTTTTTTCCCCAGTAATACTACTAATGTTCCTCCTACTGTGCACAATGTTAAAATGCTTATCGCAGTTTGTTAGATATTAGGATAGTAACTCCTTGCTGTAACGGTTTAGCAATAATCACAGGTGGTTTTGTTGGTTGGTTGGTTTTGTTTTGTTTATTTGTACTTGTTTGGGTCTTGTGTTCTCTTCTTGCACGTTGAAGGACATGAAATGTTTAATTCTCAGAACAGAGGTTTTATTTTTGTCTTGTCTCTTTGGTCCATTTTTATGCAGATTAAAATTATTTTAAAAGTTTTGCAGCACCTTGCAGGAACCCAGTGTTGTGTCAGCTGGCAGCATGAATGTTTCAGGTTTCTGCTGTTCATGCTGCAGATAGTATCAGCTGCAGCAAAGCTCTTCCTATGCCAACAGCCCTCGATCAAAGGGCATTGAGAGGTTAAAAAGATGGGTGTGGTAGCAAAATATCCTCGACCTGTGTAAGATTTGGATATCTGAAGCTGAGAGAACAGGGCTTGATTTGATTTTTATTTATTTTACAAGGAAGGTGAAAGCAACTGTAAGAAAAAGGCTGAGGAATCAAGGAAATACCTTGACTAAACACTGAAACTTAAACATTTGCTGCAATGTGCAGTTGTAATAAGCAAAGAGAATACTGTTGGAATGATAGTTACACTTACCATTCTGTTAGAAATCTCTTTTTGGTTGCTTTAATATTTGCCTCTGGCTAAACCTGCACCTATTCTGCCTATCCCTTACCAGGTATTCATTTGACTGATGAATAGGTGCTTATCAACTGCTACTTTGCTCCACTGTCTGGTGTTATATCTGAATATGTGTCACAAAACTTTACATTTGTGACAACAGTGTAGTTCAACTGTCACCTGTACTTGCCTTATGTTTTACAGATACTCTGTGTGTTAAGCAGAATATTGCTCATTCAGGGTACTTATTTAGTGTAAAATGAAGTTTGGTTATTCTGTGGGTTTACTTAGTGTAAAATGAAGTCTGTGGTGTAAAAATCTTCATTCTTTAAAGATTGTCAGTTGTCATGTTTGCTAAAGGGAATATAGTCTATGCAGTGGCATTCTGCAGTAATGTCCACTGTCTGCCTTAAGATGTAAATGAAAAAATACAAGGCAACCATTGCTTGTAACAAGCATTTATGGCTATGTTTAGTCTTCTGAATAGTTGTATAGAATATCCCATATAATCTTTAAGAAAGTATGCTCTTTGCCAGATAGTGTAATTTCATACACTTCTCATCAGCATCTCCCTGTTTCCTCTTGCCACCTTAAGTAGCGGACCTGTGTTAAATGGCTGAGTGCTGCAGGCATTGAGGGAATTGTCTTATTAGTAAAGTCAAGAGTGTCTGTGTTCAGGGTTACTGAATGTGGCTGAGTCCTAAAGGTAAATGAATTGCTTCATAAACTTCAGTGATGGAGTTGGAGCAGACAAACCTATCAGTACTGCTGCCCAGGCTCACTTAGAGTGTGCAGTATATTTTTATGAATTTTCCAGCAGTGGTTTAGGACTGTCCTCCCCAAGCTATTTGTTCTTCCTCTCTTTTGGCATCAGCATTCCAGTGATGGTGCATTGTATTGGGAGGAACTGGAACTACTGAGATGCAGGCACATGTTTCTTTCTGTCATGGAAAGGCAGAGGAGCGTAGCAGACGTGACTAGCAAAGGTTTGAAATAATGCGGCTGTTTGCTCAATGCGTGTGAGCTGGATTTAAATTTATAAATACTGTTGGCCCTCCTGCTGTTGAGGAAAGACTGGATCATGTTATAACATTCTGGCATCACAAACTTTATACACTACTTTTGTTTCCAGGAGAAGCCATTTTGTCTTCCCTTATCTGCTCTGTTTCCAGCATCTTGTTCCTTTGCCAGTTTTGCTTAAATATTTGCTTAAATATACATGAAATTAATCTCTAGTGTAACTAGTCCTTTTCTGGATGAAGTTCAAAATGCGGTAATATGGTGCCAGCTATAGGAATGAGTGGTGGGGAGGAAGAGAAACTTGGGGAGAAAAAGGAGGAGGATGGCATGGCTATGTAAAGGGGCTGGTTTGTTCCCATTTGAAGTTTAGAAGCTATGGCTGTAGTGTTACTAATGCAGGGGCTGGTTAGCCTCAAGCAATACATGTAGGAGGTGAGAACCTCTTATTGCAATGAGGTATTGATTCTGGAATTCAGGGAAAGCCATTCTGCCAGATTTCAGTCAATTGCCTGAGTACACTATCCTAAGATGCGCTTACCCTATAATTTCCACCCCCACACCTCCCAGCTTCTGTAGCCTGTACAGGGTTTGTACTGAATGTATAAATAACTGATATACTTTATTGTAGCTCCTGTCAGCTATTTTTATACTGTGATTTTCCATATCAGCAATTACACTGTTTCTATAAGCTTTATTTTGCTCCTGTAGCATGACACCTGATTCCATAAACATGCCCCTGGGTTTGGGCTGAGCTCAGTGTGAGCCAGTGTCATAAGTCCTGGTCCCTGGTGTCAATAGATACTTTTTTATCTCAAAGTTAATATTAGGTGTTTATCCTGTTCCTTATATTGAAGATGCTGTGATTTAGGGATTATGGTATGTTAGTACTGATGCCTCTGCAAAGAACTGTTGGGATGTGAGAGTGCTCTGTGCTGCACAGGCTTTGTGCAGATATACAAAGGACCACATGGGCAGAGGAATGTGGGATGATTTTCCACAACCCTTTCTGGCTTCTTCTGAAGTGAGGGAACTTTGTCTTGAAAATGTACTGTTCACTAACCCCTCCTCCATCAGTGAAATCCATTTGCAGGATGCTAAAGCTGACAAATGGCCATGAACTGTAACATTAAGGCAAGGGAAACACTGGATGTGTTTTCAGAGCTGTGTAAGCAGCTGTGGCTCATTGATCTTGCTTGATGGTGCAGGAGCATCACACATCAGCAGTTTTCTTGGCTCTATTTATTTCTTGGCCCTATCATTTGGCAGAAAAGGTCACCTTTTTAACTGGCTGGTTAAAGACTCATGGTCATGACAAGTGTCTCATGAACACCGCTGACAATTTTGCCAACTGTGGAACAAAATGTCTTAGCTTTGGGAGATGACTATATCTCCTTCATGTGGGCTCTGGAATCAGTGTGATTCAGTGCCTTGTGCCTTTCTTGGATGTGCTTCATCAGTTGGTCTTTCTTTAGAAGCGTCCTCTTCAATGGATTTTTAAAACAATGCTAGTATTTGTTTTTATCATTCTCTGCAGCCTGTTTCAGTGGAAGATCGCGAAACAATCGAGCTACAGACCTTGATGTGCAATTTTTTAGTTTCATATGTCAATTTCAGTGGAAATTGACATGTAAAGCTTAAACTTCCCTTCGAGTATTTTTTCCCCGTGTTTGTTTAGGGTGATCAAAATAACCTTGTTTTGGGTAGGTTTTGAGGGCTTGTCCAGACTTTATAAACCTCTAATTGTCTTACTTGTTAAATACCTCTGAGCACATGACCAGAAAGCAGCATGTGAGCAGCACCTCACCTCTGGAGTCAGGTGCTGCAGCACAGATCACAGATCGCTGTGCCTCGGTACAGCGCTCTCCGAACACGCATCGCCTGCCAGGGTGTCTCAGAAGGGCGTTTGCTAAACATGCGCAGGTCATTCGTGCATCTCGTACACAAGGGTTCATGCCTGTAAGGTTATTGTTAAGCCTTCATAAAAGTAATTACAGTGCCATGGTATTATTTACAGTCATCGGCTACTTAGACTTCAAGTGTTGCAGTAATAACTGTCCTGCTACGTATCAGGGAGTGCTTCCTCGCTGATTAATTTGGGATAGCATCCTTCTTCCTTGCGTGTGTTGACTTCCTGAGGGAAGCAGGTGGCTCCTGCAGAGAGGGCTCAGCCAGTCCTGGGAGAAATGGGCAACCTGAAGGCGGCAGCGCCGTTCTGAATTGTCCTGAAGAGCATCACCGGGGGGCTGAGGCAGCTGCCGCTACGGGCCTGGCAGGGGCGAGGGATTTCTTGCAGTTAGCGCTGGCCATGGTGGTACGGGGGTGCGCGTTCACATCCTGTTCTTGAACGGCGTAGATCCCGCAGCCGCGGGACTGCACTAGGCTGGGCCTTCCTTAGACTCGACTCGACCCGCAGGGCCCCGCTGCCCTCGGCCCGTGAGTGCCGCGGAGGGTCCGGGCCCAGGCGGGACTCGAACCCGGGGCTCTGGGGGGGCCCGGCGCGCACGCGCCTCCGCAGCCCCTGGGCGCGCACCGCCCCCTCGCCGTGACGGCGCCGCGCGGTGACGCCTCGCGCTCCCTGCCTGTCACGGGGCCCGGCGCGCGCGGGGCGGAGCTCGCGGGCGGCAGCGGCGGCGGCGCCTCGCGCCCGACGGGACCCCCGGACCGGACCGGCCGCGGCCGCAGCGCCACCGCCACCGCTCCCGCCGCCTCCTCCAGCCCCCGCTCCCGCCGCGCCGGTCTCGGCGCCGCCTGTCACTGTCCCCGCCGTGCCCCGGCGCGGCCCGCCCCCGCCCCTTTCCCCCCCGCCCCCGGGGGGGTGGGCTCCGCTCCGGAATCCTGGCCGCTCCCTCCGCGCCGCCCGCCCAGCCGGGGCTGCGCCCGCCGCCGCCGGGCAGCGCGGGGGGTCCCCGGCGGCCGCCCGGCCTCCGCCGTCACACAGGTCGGTGGGTGCGCGGGGCGGCCCCGGGGGTGCGGGAGCGCCGGGGGCGGGTCTGTCCGGGCGCCCCGGGGTGCCGTGGGGCAGCCCCGGCTCCCGGAGGTGCCCGGGCTGGGGGGCACGGCCCCGGCCCGATGCAGGTGGAGCTGCGCGGCGGTGCGGTTGTTTGAGGAGCTGGGCGCACGCTCGCTGATCTTCGTTGCTTGAATTGCAGCTGCAAAACCTTAAGTATTTTACGAGCTTTGCGAATATTTCTGTGTCTCCCGTAAACCTCGCCGCGATCGCACGGTGATGCTGTGGGCTCTCGTCTTCAAATTGCTCTGCAGTGGTAGCGGTGCTGTGAATTGGGTATGTAGGTCAGATACTGCGAGATGTTTTTGTCAGGGGAAAAAGTGAATGTTGGATTATTTATTCCCCTGTTGCATTTGAAGTGCATTGCAGCACCCACGAGGTTGGGGTTTTTTCCCCCAGTTTCCTCTCTTGCTTCATAAATCTGGTTTTAGTTTTGTCATGGAGTGTCCTCTAAGAGGGTGGTGAAAGATAATAGAAGCCTGCCTTGAAATAAGGGGGATTTCTAGTCCATGCAGAAAATGTCTCTCAACTACAACATTTCTCTTCTTTAAACAATGCAGCACGTTGCAGAGTTAGAGGCCTTCAGAATTGTGTTGCTGTGTGTATGGCAAAGATGTGTTTGCAGAATGAATGTGTACAAGCTTGTCTCGCGTTCTCTCATGGCATAGCACTTACTAGCAGAATACCCTACAAAGCATTCTTTTCCTGTGGAATTCCCAATGGATATTTTTAAGGGAAGGGGCATTGATGAGTTAGTATTTATGCCACACTGAAAAACCTTAAAAGAATTTTCTTGTTTGTTATTTTTTCCTGCTTTCATATATACCCTTGCTTACAGTGGCCTGGTAATTAACTGCTTTCCTCAGAAATCTATTTAAAAATGAGAACTTGCTGTAATTCCTGTTTTCTTTACGCTTTGTGTTCCATCATGATTGCCACTGAAATGTATTGAACCCAAATTTGATTCAGATATTGATTCAGATAATGAGGCTGTATATAATTAACTTGATTTTCTTAAGGTTTTATTGTATTTTAATAAAACAGAATAGGAAGATAATGTTTATCAGACTGAATCATTGCTGGAGAAAAAAAAAATCTGTGTAGAGTTTGCCTTGATGAACTCTGTGTCAGTGTTTAAACAGGTGGTTTACCTGTCACTAATGGAAGACTATGGCAAAGAAAACAGATGTTTCTGAGTTCCTTGCCTTGGCTTGCTGAGATTTCTAAACTGTCAGAGGAAACTTTTTAAGATAGCTGTGGCGTTTGGTAATCTTGTGAGTTTTTATAGTATATGTGAGTAGACAGAGAGCTGTGACAGATAGAATTTATTAATATGGTGAAACGAGCATTATTGTGTTGTTTAATATTGTGGTAGGGAAGCTTTTTTTTTTTTCTTTGCATTGATAAAACTAGCTAATTTATGGTAAAAATAAATAACCTTTCAATTTTGGTCATAGACTTGTCAGTAGTTCTTTGCTGTGGTTGTTTGGAAAGCTAGTCAGTGCACAGGCTTGTGGAATTTGAAGCCTGTTGAGGATAAATGCAGAAGAGATTGTTTTATTATAAAGTTTTCTTCTGAAGAAAGCAAACAAGGTGATCATGCTGTAAATTTAGGCTGCATTTGTCATTTTTACTTCACATTTTTTCCTTAATGTTTCCTAAAATAAAGTGTTCATAGTTAAGTACAAATCAGAATTATTGTTTTTTAAAACCCTATCATTAATAATAAGTATTTATGGAGAATGACTTGAAAAAAGCTCTGCATATTTTAGCAATCTTAAATTTTATTTTTTGTCTTTCATCTTTACTGCAGGCTGACTTTTTACATCAGCAAACTAAGTCAAAAGTAACGAGTAACACGTAATTTATTTTTGTGACAGGTTGTTCAGTGGCTCTCTACCTGGGCATTCTGTGAACTAAAAATAATGTTTTCTTATAAAATGCAACCTGAGAATGATAATGGATTGATTTTCTTCATTTATTCCCCCTCTTCCACCAAACACACGACCACAAGTGTTCTGATCTATGGAAAGGTACACATTTAGTTTGGAGTAATGAATGTATTTTCTAGTAATATCTTTTTAGATATTTGTTGTTAACATTATCTTCTACTATTTGGAGAAAAATAAATGAATGGTGAAAATGTGACTGATTTATGCAGTTAAATACATATTAAATACGTTTGCAGAAAATGTCTCACATTTTCATATGTATGACAAGCTAATGTAAATGTGTATATGGACTAGTGACTCCACCTAGGTTTATCTAATTAGCAATTAAGTTTGTCGACCTGCGAGTTTAATTTCTAAATGTAAGCTTTTAAAACACAAGTAGAACTGACACAGTATTAAATTTAGAAAAAAAAATTTAAAAATCTGTGAATTTTATTAAACATCAGTTTTTCTGTGGGAGGGAAGAAAAATCTTTTTTTAAAAGAATAAATACTGCATTTACTATTTTAGTATTCTGGCATTTTGTAGTGCTAAGGAATAGGTCAAAATAGATCATGCATGCTATAATTGCACATAGCTTGCAGAATAACATTGGAAACATGTAATTGGGCAGTGGGAACATGTTCAGAATGCAGCGTGTTAGCTGTGATTCACTTCTCACTTCTGGATCTTGGCATGAGATCTTGATATGACAAATGCAGTTTATGGCTCTATGTTAACCCAATTTCTTAGGCTAAACATGCTTGTTTGCAGGTTTTTCTGGCATGTTTTTAATGTATTCACCTTCAGAGTAATTTTTAGAAGCTATGGAAGGGTTGGTAGCAATAAAAAAAGGAAAGATGGAATTCTGTATTTGGATATTGCAGGGATTTCTCTGGGAACCACCGCTCTAGAGACAGTTTACCCACAAATATACATATGGCAGAGTTTAGGGCCCAGCTTAATGAGGTTACTTGAAGTTGGCCAAAGCAGAATGATCTGCATTGTCCTTTAAAAACTGAGAGTCGGGAATTGATAATGCAGGGAGACCTGTAGAGACGTGTCTTTTTTCCTGTCCATTTGTGAACTCTTACTAATGTTTACTTCTATATCTCAAATTATTGCATATTTTTGAAAATATACCAGCAAAGTGTAACTTGCTTTTTCACATGAGAGGAAAATAACTTTCTTCATGCTGAAGTATTTTTTCTTTGCTGTAACTTTGTTTTCAACCATTTTTTAAATTCAAATCCTTCACTGTGTCATTCTCACTTGCTTCTCCTTCTTTATTTCCATTCATCATTTGTCCATTTCTGTGGATTATCTGCAGCAGTAAAAGATGCTGCTTTTGTTTTCCTGAGATATTTTGTGCTAAGTGCACTTATAATCTGACAAGAGCAGTGTAATAAAATTCATATGCTTCAGATATTTATGCTGTACTTTTGAAGTTCAAGTATGATAACACTGATGAACAGTTCTCATTTGGATGAAGGAATAAGTGATGGATATGTAAGAAGGGAAGGGATTTCATGAGGTCAGCCCCTACTCGAGGCAGAAACAAATATGCCGCAATCACGTCTGGCAGACATTTGTCTGATCTTTTCTTAAAAAACTCAGAAGAGGGGAATACCACAGCTCTTCACTGATCTATTTATAGCTAGTACATGACTATTACTATCGTTTGCAGGCTTTTCTTAACATTTAACTTGAGTCTCTGCCTTGGTGCTAGTTAAGCCAGTTAATTCTCATCCAACTCTTATTACTCATGCGGGATAATGAGTTCTGTGCTCTTTTCACGAACTGTTTGCATACATGAAGACTGTTCCTCTGTCTCCTTTTATTTCAGACTTCTCTTTATTAAACTGTGCAAACAGGATTTTTGTTGCTCCCTCTCACTGGACTCTATGTGATTTGTCTGTATCTTTTTCCAAAGACAAAGTCTTTGAGCAACTGAGTAATGAACTTACTCTGTAAGTTGCAGCAGAAGTAACGTGACAGACTTGTTAAAATGTCATTCTAGGGTGTGTGCATACAGGTATGGTTGGGTTTTGGTTTTGTTTTGTTGTTGGGGATTTTTTCCTTGCCAACAACATTTGCTGACACAGGAGCTCCTATTAGCATTTGTTAAATCAGGCATCTCTTTCTTCATATATACAAATTGAAGTTATCGTTCGAATTCAGTCTTCATTTCAGGTTAATTTTCTTCTATTAAGCATTTCTAGACTTAGTAGAATCACTTCTCAGTAAGTTATTCTACAGGAGAATATGCAGTTGTTGCTCTTCCGTATCTGTTTTCCAACACATACAGTCCCTGTGGCTTTTGAACATAAGCCTGCTCTACAACAGGGAACTTGATTGAGAGCAAGTTCTCCTAGGGTTAGATGCAGCTTCTGTTGGCAAAAATGTGTCTTTATTGGTCGGTGTTATACATGTGCTGTCTTTGAGGTAAATTGCATTGCTGCGATACCTTCTGTCAGTGTAACTGTACCTGAACAAGCCTTTTGCCATTTTGAGATGTCATATGGTCCAATGACATAGTAGAAGAAATTTTTATCCTCTAGGCATGCTTTACTGGAAGAATTGCAGAGTCAGCTACGAAACAGATGTGTTCAACATGTTCCCTGGTTTTACTCCATTTTGTCTGACTTACGTAAATGATTTTATCCATAATTTTTGAGGCTAGATCACAGATGGGACAAATTTTGTGATTCTTTCATCAGCACTTTCTTCACAAAAAAAATGAAACAGACACCAATAATGATTATTAAAGGAGACTTCTTTTGGTTTCTTGCTGGAAGAAGTATTTAAGCAGTCAGTGTTGCTTACCTCTTACCTGTCCTCAAAATTATTTTAAAATAATTTAAACAGGAGTTCTGTAAATGCCAACAGTTTGAATGCCGTGTTACCAAAATGGTAACAATGGGAACTACAGTCTCACCTTCGAACAAAGATTTGAAAATTGGAAAACCTCTTGATCAAGTTGTTGTTTGACTTGATTAAAAAAAGACAATAGAGAACTAAAACACTGCCACAAGCAGTAATTAAACTTCTAAAGAAGATATGACATTCTATAGAAGAGTGTGAGAATTGTCACTAAATATTTTTATTAATTTATAAATATTTTTATTAATGGAACCGCTAAAAACTGATTGGTAAAGCTCAACCTGTATTTAATTGTTGTTTTGTCACACTATGTGTGTTGTTAGCAGTACCACAATTACTTTTTTTTGTTTTTTTAATAAAAATCAATTTGAATAGCAACTCCCTGTGTTTCTTTTTGTTTTGGTTTGGTTTTTTCCCCCATATTGTCCTGATGATAATTGGTTTGGTATACAATAGCAGTTAGAAAAGCATTTCTTGCACTGCTGGTACCAGTAAGCTCAGTAACTTCAGGCAGGGATGAGGTTGGATCATGTAATCAATGATTTCTTAAACTGCCACAGCTACTTCCTTTACGGAATATCTGTTATGCCTCTGTGTCTGTGATATTGGCAGTATTGCGAATACCGAATGAGACTTTAAAATGAAAATATCAATGTTATTGGTGAAGTACCTGATGAGTTTTAGTTAAAATCTTAATCCATAATGAAATCGAACAAAAGATAATCCAGTATTCTTCCCTTAATGGTGAGCATGAATGAGTGCTTATGGCAGATTGAGAACAGTGTAAGCATATGTAATACTTAGCTTGAATATTCTTTCAATCCCGACTGTTTCCAGTAAAGGGTGGTTCTAAATCTGATGTGGGTTTTGTGTAGTTAGTAACCTTTGGATTTTTATCCTCAGACTTGACCAGTCTTTTTTTTGCATGCAGCTAAATGTCTGGCATCCAAATATCCTTTGGTAAGAAATTCTATAGGTATGCTATTTGTTCTGTTAAAATCTACTTTTTTTTTTTTTAACTTAACTTGTACTGGTTTCCTTTGGTACTACATTTCAATTGGAGGAGAGTGAACAATCCATCTCTGTCCAACATAACAATATATCTCTCTGTTCCTCATACAATTTTGTAGCACTTTACCACTTTCTCCCCCCACCCAAATCTTATTGAAACCAGAGTCCTAGCTTGCCTATTTGTTTTCCCCTGGATGCCTTGAATACATTCCTTCAATAGATGCCCTCAGTTGTACTTTTTCCTGCTTTGCTACATCCTCTTCTAGAGCTTAAGTGTTCGAGACGTGAAAACAGTGATATGTTTCAGACTGGGTTTTTGTGTTGTTTGTTTTTGTGGGTTTTTTTTTCATAATTCCTAACACTGACTTAATTTGTGAGTGCTGACAGTATTCAGTGCAAAGTCCCTTGGTTTCTTTTGTGCAAAGTTAGAACCTGCTACTCTCCTTCCTCCCCTCCACCCAACTTGTATCACTTCCATTCATATGTGCTGTCTGATAAAGATCACTGCCTTTACTGTAGTCAGCCCTTTCCCTGCTCTCACAAATAGGCACAGGAGTATCAGAAAACTTTTTACCTTGCTCCTCTCTCCTGGATAATTTAGAATATATCGAACAACACAGACTCTTGTGGAGCCCCACCGGTATCCTCCTTCCTTCTGAAAATAATAACTTTGTCTGTCCTATGTTTTATATATTTTAACCAATTTATTCATGCAAGGGTGGGTCTTTTTATGCAGTGACTGCAAGAAATCCTTTGGTGAGACTTCTCCAGCACCAGAAATCCAACTAGACTATGATAGCGACTGAGATCAGTTCTTTATACACACGTTCAGAGTGCACCAAAATTTGAAAGTGAGGATCTCTTCTTGCAACAGGCTTATCTGCTTTTCCCTGTTCTATCATAAATATCCATATGTCCATTATTTGTGGTTTATTTGTTACAGGTTGCACTTAACTGTGTGTAGTTTCCTGGAATCCCTGGTTTATGCATGACTGTCTTTTATGCATGACTGTCTTTTAAAGATCTTTTACAAGATCCAGTGGCCAAGAGGGATGGTTCCAGCATGAGTTCTTGCTCGTTTCTTTACGTTGGTGTTGGTACTGTAGAAGTGTGAGATCAGTTAGATAAGCTGATGGTTAATTGAAACATAAAATAAATCTTTTTCGGTTGAATTATCTGCTTGCTCCGGATCTCCTGCTTGTCATTGGGGTTCAGCTGGAAAGCAGCAGTTACTGTGGACAAGCAGGAGTACTCCCTTGACAGAAATGCAACCTTAGCAGTGGGACTGTTGTCTTAAAGGTGGTGATTAGGTGTGGGCACGGACATAGTAATCCTTCCTCTGGAACTTTTGAGTCTGTAGTTAGTTTACCTTAATAACTGTATTTATGAGGGTTCTTACATTTTTATCACTTAAGGGAAAAGTATAATTATAAAGCATCATAGATGTCATTGTAATGGTTTGGTACCCGCTGTGCTAGGGGAGGTGCAAGAAAGAAACCTTAGGACAGTACCTTATCTTTGTGTCTTTGCATTTTGTTTTGGAGTGTGTTGACAAAACTAGGTTTCTATTGTTATATTTTTGTTTAAATGTTGTTATGAGGAATTGGGTTGAATAACATTTTTTTTTTCAGATTCTCAAAGTGCAAAGGGACAAAGAGTTTGTGTATTTGATGGCTTGGCAATATGTTCCTATGTTTGCCTATGTCAGTCATTCAGTTTAAAAAACAGTGCCTACTGGATATGGATAAAAACTTAAAAGTTTGTCCATTTAGACCTGTTCAGTGAGACCTGCTGGCTACAAAAATGCTGCACAGTCATGTTATGTGTGTGGTAAAAGAATATTTGGATTTTGCATAGTATGTGTTACCTACAGATGCACACGAGAGTTTTTTCAATTTCCATTTATGTATATTGGGTACACACTTGTCTGTCTTCTTGAGCTCTCTGTAGCGTTCCAAGCATGAGTGGTCCGAGTCTACCCATAACTGGGGCTCCCTGGTTAAATTAATTGCTATTTGTTGTTGTCATTGGTGAGTGTTATAATCTTGAATTGGAGATTGATTCAGTAGTGTTTTTTCTGTGCTGTTTTGGAAATCTGTATGGCTCATGAATGTCTTATCCTACTTAAATATTCCATATCACTGTGTTATGAGATTGTCCTGCATCTTATGCTCTTATTATTGAGGATAGAAGTAATGGAAGAACTGTCTGACTGAATATACAAAGTTGAGTTACGATGGGGAGAGCAAGTGGGGTACTGAACTAGGAAGATGGGAGTGTGAGCTAGGAAAGGCATTTTAGGCAGAAGTTACAGGTTATGGTGAGTCAATGGAGTAGGAAAACATGACAGCAGGGTAGAAGAAGAAGATGAGAAACATCATAGTTATATTACTGTACTCTGGATTTCCTTGTTGTATTGCTGCCTTGCATAGTGTGTAGGAAGAACTGTGCTTTGAGGACCAACTGTGCTTTGGGGAAGGAGTAAGATACTTTGTAACAATGACTGTTCACTGAGGAGGGTTCCTCTTTGATTTGTTGCAAAATTTGGAAGGTGTGTAGTAAATGGGACTGAGGTGTCTTCATGGTAAAGACACAAATATGCCCTTGGAGATTTAGATTCTGTTTTTGCTGGTGTCAGGCAAAATGCCAGGTGGATCATGTTAATTAGAAAGACTGATATGGGTCCTTATGTTAAATTTTGTTGGTACTTGCTTTGAAGTGATGGTAGTGTGATTTGCAGCCATAGTTAAAACAACTGCTGTAGGTATGGAGATTGGGTTTATTTCTGTAGCTTATTTCTGAAAATGGTCATATTTCAATCCATCACAATCACAAAACTGGAAGGTTAATTGAAAAGGATAGAACTAGTTACTGGAATTTAAGGAGGTGCTTTCTTATGCATGTCCTCAAAAGCAATATCTGACTGATGATTTGTGTGTAATCACTCTTGTACATTAATTGAAATGCTCCAGTTGTTTGCAATACTCAGTTTCTGCTGGAAGCCTGCATTTTTTCTGAGGTACTTTGATTTTGCTTGTAGAATAATGTTCATAGATTAGAAGTGGTTTGTGATACGTTTACTTTTTTAGTAAAAGTTTGGTAACCATTTTTAGTGAATGGTTACTCTTAAAATTCATTTATTTGTCACTGGTTGTAGCCTGGTCTTCTTAGAGTAGTGAAGGTTGCAGGAATTGCCAATACCCATAGTAAGAATAAGTTTGCATACAGTGTACAATTAGTTCTTTGGCTGAACTTGAATGCTCTCACAAGGAAGAGAGCTATACTGTATTCTTTTAAGGTATGTGCTGCATGTCTGTTGAACAAAAAAAAACCAAACAAAAACCAACCAACCAAAAAAGAACCGAAACAGTTATCTTCCTGTAGGATCTTGGATGGGGACATTTGTAGTGAGGAATGGTTTTCATTGTGACACCTTTAGCCCTTCATCAAAAATATTTAGACTGGCTAGTAGTAAGTTTGGAGTGAAACTAACATTTGTGCCACTCATGACAACCTCAGCAGAAGAGCTCCAAATGGCAGCAACAGGTGCTGAGCTGAGAGCACAACTGAGATTTTTTAGAAGGAGAAACAGAAGCACCTAAATCTGATTATGACACATCCTATAATGCATGTTTCCTGGTATTCTGCAATTCTGAAAATTTCATGCTCCTTTTATGCAGCTACTCAGTTCACATAAGATAGTACATTAGGAAAAAGTTACAAACATCGTGGAAGTATTTTACTGTGCGAGTTTGTGGGCACTATAATGTTATCTTAATATCTTGAGTTAGTCTTAAACATTTTTGTGATGTGAATAGCACTAAGCAGTTTGTTTAGCATATAGCTTAGTTAATGGTAAGGAATATGTTCTTAGTGTTGTGATGCTCTGAGACTTTCTACCAATGTGGTGATAAATTTCCAAGAGCCAGAATACTCTGGAGGCAGTGATGCAGTTATTTGTAGTCCAGTGAACTGTGTCTATTACTTTTTAACATACCTTTGTGAGAAAATCTAGTCTTGGATAAGAGTAGAGGAGTATGAGCAGTCAATTTGTAGCCAATATGTTCTGTTGCAAAATTGGCAGCACTGAAGTATTTTTGCAAGGTGTTGTTGTGGCACCTGTCTCCAAGTTTCAGCTGTTGTGACCCTTCCTCAATTTAAAATTCATGTTTGTTTCATAATAATGGTGGTTTATTCCCTTGGAATCATGAACAGATCTTAAGAAAGCATCATGACTTTCAAGACAGATTTGCTTGATGTATCAGCAGTCATTCTTCAGTTAGATTGAGAAATGAGCTGTCGAGTGCTTTGGCTGCTGCTGAGGCAATGACAGATACAGGAAATGGAGAAGTTCTGTAAAACTTGAATTAGATAAAGAAAGAGATCTTGTTGAGGAAAGTGGATGCTTTTCTGTTTGAGGCCAATTACAGTCTTATCTTTTTTTGTGTGCTTGAAATGGAGTGGACTTATGAAGGGTTAGGTAATAGAGGCTCTTGATACATCTTGGAAAGAAGAGGTTCATTCAAAGCAGGAAACTTGCATTTAAGTGCCTTGGAACTCTCTAAATATGCTTATCTCTCCCTATCAACTGTAAAGGAAGTGTAGAGAGATTAGCTTTCCTCGACTATGGTTACTCTTTGTGAATATTGCTGTAAGTGTTAAGATATTTATCTCAAAAGCCTAATTTTGCTATAAACTCATCTTGAACTGCTACTTTGCATTTTTATGAGAACAGTCCTTAAAAACTGTGTCCTCACATACTCAAACCTTCCAGCACATTTTAAGTTTTTCAAGTCAAGATCATTGTTCATCAAGCTGATAAATGTTATATGAATGTGTCAAATTACAGTTTCTAGAACAACAGGAACTAAAGATTTAATCTGAGTAGGATGAAGTTTTGCTATTGTCACTGGGCATGTTGGATCCTTCAGTTTATTCTGAAATCTGTTTCTCAAGGTAATTTGAGAGAGAGCTGCATTTATGGTGCTAGAAGTGACCACGCTGTTTTTTGAGGTTTTATCCTTCCTGGAACTGGAAGGGCACTATCCATAGAAGTTGTATTTTATGCAAGTCTGGTCTGTTTTATTGTTTTGTGATTGGTTTTTTGTTTGTTTTTGTTTTGGGTTTTGTTATTTTTGTTTTGTGGTTTGGGTTTTTTGTTTGTTTATTAAATTGATCTCTGGAAGGATTGCAGTTAGTAACCATTCTTTTCAGAAAACAAACAAATACCAAATCATGTCTCTAACTGTACAGATGAGGTAAGTCTGCATGGTCATGTGGGCTCAGTGAGATGTAAATTCACTTTTTTTGCTTGCCAGGAAGATTTTAAGTGTCTTCAGTTTAAGAAATCTCAAGTCTACACACTGTAGAGACACCTGATATGTCTGATACTGATCAGCCATCCCACAGTTGCTGTGTGCAGCCTTCCCAATGCTCTGCAGTGAGCAGTGTTCCTGTAGGTTGTGTACAGAAGCAAGATGGCTTCTGCATACACTACATCTTTATATGCACAAGGATTCCATTATGCCTCTTTAATGTTGTTTTGCACTTATGTTAGATAATTACACATCCTGATTTAATAATTCTTCTGAATTGTTTCTTGCCAAACTGTCCAGTCTTTTAGCTGCAACTTTTTTTCCAATTTCCTAAATGATTGTCTTTATGTCAAAATGCAGTCAATGCAAAACTATTACTGAATAAACGTAATAAACCACAATATTTAGACTTGCATAAAATACAGCTTCTAATTATGAGTGGTGCCCTCCTGGTTGCAGGGAGGATAAAAGTTCAAAAAGCAGTCCTGTCCGTTTTAGCACCATAAATGCAGTTAATCTTGTTTTTTTTTAAATGTGTTTAATGTTATTTTTTTAATTAATAATAAATGGAGGGAAACCAGAATACATTATTATATGTGTTTAAAATATTTAATGGTATTGAAATAAATTTTGCTGGACTGCAACTGTTTTCACATGATTCAGGTCATTTGCTTAACCATAACTTATCTGTCTTGTTGTGCCTGCCTGATCATTGCTGGTCTCCAGGGGGCTGCACTGGGAGTCCTGTTCACTGGTATTTTTTGTTAAACAGGAATATGTATCTCGAAGTATTTTATTTTAATCCGTCAACTGATGATTTCCTGTTAGTTAATTGAGGTTTTAAAGCAAATAACTGAGATGTCATGTGATATTTAGCCAAATACGTTGGAAAAAACTAAGTAGGATAATTGCTGCAGTTAGTTCTGTTAACTAATCTGTAATCATTTCAAGAAGACATATTTTGCTTGGCAGTGATAATAAACCCTGAAATCAAGGCATTTACTGTGTTTTTTCCATTTAATACTGTGGTAGAAACCAAGCTAAGTGTTGCAGTATTTTACTCTCAATTGATGTGAAGATAAACAATTGGCAGCTCTTGGACTGCATTGTATCTCTTTGTTCTTGTGGGTGGTGAAATTTCTATTCCAGTTACACTGCTGTGGTTTGGACACAACCTCTTGATTTTTTTTTCCAAAACTGGAACAAAAAATGGATGCTGGCTATTTCTTCCTGTTTTTTTATCAACAATTGCTATTTCACTGTCTAAATTCAGTAAAAACCAGGTATCTGAGAGTATTTTTGCCCCTTAATATATTTTTATTAGTAATTAAAAAATATGTTAACTTTGAATGAGTTGGTTGCTATTATTTTATGAAGCCCATCATGCTGATAGAGGTTGCTGGCTCATGTTACTCTGTTTAAGGTTGTTGGGTCTCTGTACGATAGGTTAAAATAGCTTGGGGTGCTGAATGAACTGGTTTCATTACAAGAGAGTCAGCAAATTCAGGGCCAAAACTGGAAGTATGTCAACTAAGCTACATGCAATCAGAACAAGACTTAAAATATTTTTTAAAATAAGTCCAAGTAGTTTAGCAGAAATAAGCCAGAATTGTTCTTTCTGTGAAAAAATATTTGATGTGTTTATGTTGCTTATTTTGTCAAATAGTTGTTCTGGTGGTAGAAGGGTTTAGTTTAGCTGTTCAGGATGGAATTGTTGAATGATGGTAACTGTGGAAAACCACGTAGTGAGGCGCTGCCTGTAGCAAAGTGAGGCTTGGCCTCTTCTCCCAGGCAACCAGCAATGGGACAAGAGGAAATGGCCTCAGGCTGTGCTCCCAGGAGGTTCAGATTGGACATCAGGAAGAATTTATTCACTGAGGGGGTTGTCAAGCATTGGAACTAGCTGCCCAGGGAAGTGGAGGAGTCACCATCCCTGGAAGTGTTCAAGAAGCGACTGGATGTGGCACTTAGTGCTCTGGGTTCATTGATGTGGGTGTGTTCGGTCAAAGGTTGGACTCAATCTTGGAGGTCTTTTCCAACTTAATGATTCTATGAAGTAAAAATAAAGGGGAATAAAATTTGTGTCTGATGTTCCTTGAGTCCAGGACAGATAATCATTCCCGAATTACTGCCCTGGTTGTAAGAGACACTGCTCTAGGTTGTGTCTTCCTTACTTTGAGCCATCAACTGACAGAGCTTGGTTGGTTCCGCTGTTTTGCCAGTCTCTCCTAGCACAGTACAAGTGAGTGGACCATCTCAGTGTGTCCTGTCCAGTGCAATTCATCTCAAAATTGGGATAAATGGAAGGAGGAAGAAAGTGGTGCAGAATAGAAGGGGTTGCATGACAGAGAAAGAACTAATATTACTGCTCTGTGGCTCATGCCCTTGCTGACGTGCTATAGATAGACAAGATTCCTCCCTGCTGGCTAAGAGACATTCATTCATTCATTCATTCATTCATTCATTCACTCATTCCCCTGCAGTATCATTTAATTTTAAAAGATCCCGTAGTACTGTGACAGGAATAATATTTTTATTTTTTTAATTCACCCAGTAAAACTTCCATTTCTAATGTTGCAAATTTGACCCACTGAATCTTATTTTTCGTTTTGTTTTGCAAATGTTACCTTAATTTATCATTGTTGTTGGCTTTTGATTTGGGTTAATCTTTTTCTCCTTTTCCTACTTTTCCTCTGAATACCTTTTCTTATATATTATTACAATATGTTAAAGACCCAAGTTTTTCTAAAGCTGATCTCACATCTGATGTGTCACTCCTAGACTTTTTCTTGTTACTGCTCTTTACTTCTATTTTCTCAGTCCTTCATGATCTTATGATACTGCTGCTGCTTTCATAGTCTTTGAAAAGAGTGGCTTTTTGTCCAGTGTTCATTTGTGTGTATGTCCATATAAAATCCTCTTCTTTTTGTTCATTTCTATGGAGTTACCTTCTTTTAGGTATCTCCTAATGTGTTGTAACAATGCTGACTTCTATGCTTGTCACACTATGCAGTGTCATTATTGTCATTTATGCCAACAGTTGCTTTGAGCTATGAAAAAGGCTACAGAAGTTCGGATTTAGGTATTACTGTTTGTCTTGTGAGCAGATACTGTTTTGTTTTTTTTAAATAAAACCCATAACAAGCAGTGCTGCACGTTATTGTGATGAAAGGTTAAGTAGATATATTTGAGTGGGTGATCACTTCAGCCTTGCTTACTGTGATTTATAAGAGATTGGTTGTGTGCAACCAAGCATTTGATTGTTTAGGAATAACATTTTTAGACTAAAACCATTTTGTCTGGCTCGTTCTTCTGGCTATGAAATAAATTTTTATGGTGTTACTTTGATTCTGATTGTCCATTCTACAGTCTGAAAAATTACCTGTGAATGCACACTCTTGATTTTTACTTGGCTCTTTGCATCATCTGTTTTTTTGATAGAGAAGTGTGTGTTTGAATAGCAATGCTCACAGATTTTGATTCCTTGTTGTTTTGGTTTAACTTGCTTAGCTTATGTCTAATATAGTAGAAGTCTGATTTAATCTTTAACTGTGATGGAAATAATTACAATGCGTCTTTCTTATTGAGTTTGCACGATATCATTTTGCTTTGGTGTAAGAACTGGAAGCCATGTATCCTTGCACTCATTTGTTTTAGAGAAAATTTATTTTAGGGAATTGATATCTTTGAGGTTCTTGCGTCGCTGTTGAAATAGGTTTGGACTCCAAAGGTGTAAGGCACCTTTACGTGTAGATACAGTATTACTGTATGAGTCTAAAATCCATACAAAATCAGGCTAAGCTAGATTGCTTGCTTCACTGTTTTTTTTTGTTCTTGATTTTTAACATGAGCAGCATTAAAGCTGGCTTATGCTCTTAAGTAGTTATATACTCCCTGTACTGTTCTCAGATGATTAGTTTAAGGCTCTTGTTGTAGCCGTAGCTAATTTTACTCTTTAAAAATTGTACTTCTCTTATGAAGCTGAATGCTGTAGGAGCCATTTCATTTCTGCACACTATGTATCTTTGTATTTCACAGAACTATAACACCTTTTCTAGCTCACTTAATAAATATTCACTCCATATAGCACCTGCTTGCTTACTTCCTCTACTGTGTGAGGTTAAGGCTTTTTTCTCCTAGCCTACAAGCTTTTGAATGCGACCAAGTCAGTCATGAGAGACGATGTAATATGTGTGCCAGTGCTTGTATACTTTTATCTCTCAGTAACCGAGAGGGCACCGGGTTGTGTTTATTATAGGAGTGCCACGGGGCGTTTGAACAGCTCCATTATTGGCCACATGACTTACTTGCCCTCAGGCTTTGTTTCATTTGCATTGAGAAAGCTAAAAACAATTTCCAAGAATCACCTGGATATTTTCTTCCTTCGGTGGCATTCTCAGATTCTGAAAGACTTCCAGGCTCTGGAAGGTGGCTGGTGGGAAGTGAATCATGAATATGAATCAGCGTCTCTCCACCCTTATATCCAAAATGCTGTTGCTAGGATATTCTTCTTTGATGATGTGATAAGAGTAGCAAACACCTTTTTGAAATTCACTCTCTGTTATCCTTTCTTTAATTTCATTCAAATTCAGGCTGCTTGTGTCTCTCTGCAAAACCTTGACATAATCTTATTCTATCTTTGCATCTGCTCTTTCTGTTTTGCAGCCTTTGCTTCTCCTGAGTTTTTCTCTGAGTTCCAGTTTTTTGTTTCGCTTCCTTTTTTTTGTCCTGGATTGTAATTTAGTCTTGTATGTGTGCGCTATACTAACTCTACTATGCAACCATGGATTAGGGTATGCTTTTTTCCCTTTCTACAGAATGTATATACTTCTGTTTGAAAAAATGTTGATTTCTGTTAGCTTGTTCTTGCTCACTCTCCACAACAACCCTGTTGTTACAGCCCATTGTGAAAATGAGCAGTTAAAAACAGAAGTGTTTTCTCAATTCACGCGATGAATTCATAAAGGTCTTCATAAATTTGGATCTGAGTAATGTTTTTAATTGAAATTTTATTGTTGTTACTTGTTTTTGAAGTAACGCTAAATGCTAACAGAAAGGCCGTTAAGCTGTTTAGTTGGTGATTAATTATATTTTATATTTGAATAGAAAGAATTTTGGTTAAAAGGGACAATAAAGTAAGACATATATAAGTTACTCAGAGAAATTTAATTTTCCTAAGTTGTTTTTTTTTTCTTTTAAGGAATAAGAAGGAAGTGGAAGAGAAAATAAATTTATGTTCACTTATTAGCTTATGTTCTTTTATGAGAGATGCCACAAATTAATAATAAAGAATGAATTCTTGTGGCTGGAGCAACTTGAAGAAGATATTTTTAAAATATTTCTTCTTCAGCCCTATATGAGCCCTGTAGCTCAAATATCTTGAGCTTCCAAGTTGTTTTGGGTTTTTTTTTCAGCTACGTTTAGAAAGAACATCTGGGGTGGTTTTGTTTGGAGATATAACTTGGTGTGGTTTTCTTCAGGTGTGGCAAAAGATTTAAAATGCCTCAGAGAACTATTGTATTTCTTTGAAGTGTTTTCAAGGAAGTATTACAGAAGTACTTCATCCAAAGTCATGAAACACATTTTTATGTTTAATGTATTAAGACAGATAATTAAAACAGACATAAGAAAATGACATTAGCTCTCATTTAAAGACAGTTGAATCAAATACAGAAATAAAAAGATGTTTTATGACCATCTTCAATGAGTAATTCTTTGGAATATCTCCCAAGACAACTGGTGATACAAAAAACATAGCAGAGGAAATAATTTAATGTATGTTCTGCTTTGCTTTTTTGACTCTTAGGGATGCAAAGGATGCAAAGAATCAGATATGGGGGAAAAATGTTAGTTGTGATATTTAAGGTTATAAAGGTAATCCCAGTTCACTAAGTAAACCAGTTCTCCTGGCATCTTGTGTGAGAGCAAGGTCCAAAGATACTTTCCTTTTTTTGAGTGATATTGGGCACTATCATTCAGCAAATAAGTGAAAATTCAGCAAATAAGTGAAAATTCAGCCTGTTTTGCTCTCTGAAGATTAGTACAAATCCCCTGCTTTTCTGTCTTCATGTGTTTCCTTTCCTGTTATGGAGCAACAGAAGCTTTTTCCTTTTTAGTTTTTGTTTTTGCTTTGGGGTTTGCATTTGTTTGTTGGTTTGGTTTATGGGGTTTTTTTTTAAGAGGCTGGAGACCATGTTAGTAGTGAAAGCAGAGGGTTGTGTCATGAGGCTGTGGGCCACCCAGGCCAGGTTTAGTTCACATACTCTTACAGACTTTAATACTTTACAAGGCATTAGATGGGAGTTTCTTTTCCACAACACTTGGAAACTGTTTCAGGTACTGTTTTGAGGCTGTCCTTAGACTCAGAGTATGTAACTCTGAGTGCACATCCATCATATTTTCAGATTTATTTTAGTTCGAATGTGCTCTTTTGTGTGCTCTCTTAACCGAACTGATTTCTGATTATGTAGTGGGACCTCTGGGTCTACTTGAAAAGCCTGAGTTATTATACAGCTTGAAACAGACAGTAGTAGATGAGTCATCTGATAGGTAGGCACTATTTAGGAGAGACCTTCATATGACTCTCAAGTCCAATGTAAGAGGCAATACCAGAAACTTGGATGCCGAACCGAAGGTGCTCAGAAGTCTTTTGAAAAACTGTAATTAATTTGTTGTTAGATAGACAATTGGCAGAATATTCAAGCAAGGAAACCTGACTGACTGGTGCTGAAAGAGCTCCTCCCCTCTCTTCTTAGCCATGTGCTCCCACAGGCTGCCCTGTGCTGGTCTCAGGGGTCGTTTGACACTAAACCATAGGAAAAAATTTTGGTTAAAGAAGGGGAAAAAAAATGAGTCCTATTTATTAGTGTAACTCCTTGAATGAACTAGCAGGGAAATAATTTGTTTTTATCAGAGTAAGGTAAATCTTTTTCTCTTGAGTCAGAAGGAAGGATGGTCCACTGCAGTCAACAAAAGGGAAGAGGGACGAGGGACATAGGCCTTCCCTACTTGGTTACAGCGACTGCTTAAGAAATTAGAATTTTCTTCTCTTGTGTTAAAAAAAGTCAGAATTTTTCCTGTGGTAGCCTGTATTGCAGCAAATCTCATTGTCTGTTTAGGGATATGACTTTCGGTTTTTGCTGTTAACCTCCATAATGGCATCTCATAGAAAGATTATTTTAATTGGTCCTTCGTTATTGGTTTTTTTCAGTTGGCCAGTTTTGAAGATGTTGTGACAGGGTTTGTTCATAAAAGTGCTCCTTATGTTTCTGCTTTTCTTTAAAACATATATTGTATATTAAATGTTAATACTTGCTGTCTTCCAGAGCCATTTACTTTCAGAAATGTTAGGATATCTGTGTTATGTTCTTGAATTATGGTGAAAAATAATACTTGGAGTTTTTGAGTTTATATAATCGGTAGGTGTTGATGACTCTTGATTTGTGCTGTGAGTTTGATATGTATTTATATATAGGGACTGTATATATCTGTATATAACTATCTATAACTTTAACTATCTATAACTTTAACTATAACTATATATATAACTTTATATATAACTATATAACTTTAAACACCAGATACAGTGTGGACCTGTAGAAAAAGAATCAATTTTTAATAATCTGGAGTAGTGGGTATCCCAAATGGTAGAGTGTTATAGTTAATTAAGCTACTAATCATCATTGAGGGGTATAGGTAGAGACTAAAATCAGCTTAAGTCTAGAAGAATATTTAGTTCAGGTTTTTATATCTTCGTAAAGTATGTACATTGCTCAGAGGCTGGTGAGGCTTTGGGAGCAGTATCTGTTTTCTCCGCACATTGTATTTGTGCCTTATGCAATTGAATTTGCTATGTAAAGTATTAGAAAAACTGCCCATAAACAATGAAGAGTTGGCTGTTTTACATGGCTTTGACAACTTCAGTAATTGTGGGGTTTTTGGTTTTGCTTTTTAGGGAATAAAATAATGCTAATGAAGCAACCCTTTCCTTGAAGTTCGAGTTTTCAGACTCACTGCCATAATGGGTAAGTCTTATGTGTAACATACATATAAAAATTTAATTCAGATACTCTTCATTTCTATTGAGTGCTAAAACCATTAATGTACTACAGTTCCTAGGAAATGTGTCCTTTGGCTGTTTAATGCAGTGTAGCACCTATATGAAAGGCAGTGTTCAGCAGCTTTGCAGTATTCAAATATTTCTCTTTTTTTTTTTTTTTCCCTTGGAGTGTAGCACTTTTCCCTTATTATGCAGTAACTTAAAGATTTAAGTATAGGAAATAGAGATTCATGGTATTAGAGTACTGGACAGTATTTACTGTCCTCTAAATGGTAATGACTGTTGGAAAAAAACAAGCCCAAACCACAAAGTCTATGTTAAAGAATTTTATCTTGTTGCCTTGTATCATTGCAATGCAAAGCCAGGACTGTGTAGATGGTCTGTTTTTCTAAATATGTGGCACATTTGTATTACTTTAGATTTTATGCCAGTTTTTCAAGCTGTGCGTGCTTTTTAATGAGTTGACCATGTTGTTATTGTAATCGTTTATCGGAGCTCCCTCTCAAAAAAATCCCAGCAAACCAACCAACCACAGCATGCACATTTTCATATTGCTTTTGTTCATCTCTTATTGTTATGCTAATGTTCCTAACCTTATGCTTAATAATCAAGTTGCCTAATCTGGGAATACAGCACTCTTCAGATTTCTGATCTTCTCCAACATTTTGCGTGAGAGGAGTGACTCTTGAGTCCTGATGGATATTCAGTAAACTTTAAACACTTTGCCACAGTTCTTTGGTTTCATGAAATATGCAACATAGTGACCACTGGGAAAGAAACTTCGATCAACTGCTAAAACATCAATTTATTTTTTACCGTTGCGGAGCACTAGAATAGGCTATAACACAATAAAATAGTTTAACTTTTCTAATTTTGGCAAATCTTGAAGTGTGTTTTAGTGTGAGAAAAGAATAACTGAGCTGCAAGAACGCCTTCAGTTATGCCATTAAATATTGCTAGTAAAACTTGCTTTTATAGATTTGCATATCTTAGTAGAGTTATGAATAATGACAGCATGAGTGATGATCAAAGATACTCATTTTCAGACCAGCTTTCTGATCTGTTAGGAATCTATTAAATTAGAACACTTAAATCCCACAATTTCCTTGTATAATAAATATATTTGGTTGTATTTTAATAGAATGTGAAGGAATTCTCATGGTTGCTGAACACTTGGAATGCTTACTTGCTGATTTTAATGCTGAGCTTTTCTCAGGTCTGTGTTTGAGAAATACGGTTCTTTGTAAATCACGGCATTTAGCAATGAATTCTTCAACAAACATTGAATTGTTCACAATGTTCCTTCATTGTGAAGGAGCGTGAAGGCACACAATCAACACCTTTGTAGATATATTTTGTCATCCAGTGTTCCAGATGCATGCTGAGTGCAGGTACTATTGCTGTGGCAAGGAACAAAACATTAGAAATAAATTTCTCTTAGTGGTGGATGTACAGGCTTTTGAGCTCCTAAGTGTTTTCCTGTCTAAAGGAGCATCCCATTTCTAGGGCAGATCTTGTCTATCATGGCCTCAGGCTGTCACAGTTGCAGCAGATCTTCAGGATTTAGGTTTTTTTGTGAACTTGAAACCTAAGTTATGTAGCACTCCTGCCCCTAAATTGTCCCCTGGGTTCAGTGCTTCTGTTTCTCCTTATGAATTCTTCATTTAAGCCCTAAGATCCTCTGTATTTTCAGTCCTGGAAAAGTTCTGTGGTGTTTTATTTTTGGTTTATGGGTTGTTTTTTTGTTGTTGGGTTTTGTTTTTGTTTTGTTTTTTTTAATTACTTCATGCACTATCAGCAGATGCTCAAACAGTTGAGGTGTTCCTCTGGGAGTTTGTGTATGCTTCCAGTGGGCATGATCATACCTGTTCAAGACAGAGGGAAAATGGTTCAAAACTACTTGTGTTTTTTTCTGTGTTTTCTGAGAGGGGCGGGAAATGTAATTTCTAGTAAATGTCTCATCCATATTATTTGAAACAAAGTAGATAAGGCTTTTCCCCCTCCACCCCCTTCCTTTTATTAGTACAGCCTGCAGTTGTGTAGAGCTTAGTCTCTGTTATGACTTCAGTTTTTTAAACTTGCTATTTAAGTGTGGTTACTGATTAAGCTGTTTATTTCCTTAAGCACTGTTAATGATAAATAAAATAAAAACATTTGCAACATGGCAGCAATTTTTTTTATTTGGCAGTTATGTATTGGAGTGTAATGAGGACTTTTGGATTTTAGAATAATGCCTGCCTAATTGTGAAATGAAACAGTAATGCCCTTCAAATGTAACAGTCTTTTACACTTGTCTGGTCTTTTTCTCTGCAGATGAGCAGCAAGCTCTGAATTCAATCATGCAGGATTTGGCTGTGCTTCATAAGGCCAGTCGTCCTGTATTGCCCCAGCAAGAAACAGGAAAACCAAAGTCATCTTCACCTAAAAAACAGGTAATTTTTAATGTCCTCACTAACCTACTGAACATGGAACGTCCTGCTGTGACTTCTATAATTATTTTTCTTGCCAGACTAGTGAGCATACCAGAATGAGCTGTTAGTCTCCCACATGTGCTGCCATTTTCTTTGTTCATGTTCTTGTATTATCAGCAAAATGAAATGGTGGCATTTGAGAGCAGATCATAGTATATGCTTAAATAACTCTTGTACTGATAAATTGAAGATCATAGAGGTATTTTGACATTGTACGTAGAGTGATTTTATAGTTGTTGTTATTATTATATTGATACTATACTATTTTAAAATATCAAGAAAGAATTTTATAGGTTTATTAGATTGTCCAGTTGTAACCTATATCATACCAAAGAACGTCAGTACAGCAGCAGAAACATGCTTAAACTCTTTTACTGCATCTTTGGCCTCGGTTTCTTGTTTGTTCATGTGCTGGAAATGTGAGTTCTTTTCAGCTGTGTTTGTTTTCTCTAGATACTAAACAGAAATGGAATAAGTAGTAAATACTTAGTTGATAGGTTTGAGCTACTATACTGAGAGATTAGGAGAGGACAAAAAATTTTTACCCATAAATAACATAATAAACATACATTAACTGTATGTTTATTTGATTGGATCCTTAATTTACAGTTCAATATTTAATGAAATTTCAGTTTGTGCCTGTTTTAACCTTTTAATATATATTCCTATATATTTGGCTTTTAAACTGTCAAAACCCAATGGCTACATCTTTTTCATTCTGTGCTTTAAAAGTTGTATGAGTTCAGTGTATATCACAGTGGTGCTTTGCTGGTGTCATGTAACTCGTGTCTGAGCTGTGACTTTAGACATTGTGGTAACATGCATTTTTGGTCCAAAATGATTTGAGTATAATACATGCTTAGACAGTTAGAAGAAATTTTTATCCTTCTGTTTCAATTTATGAATTTTGAAAGTAATAATTTGATAATCAGTTGTTTTGGAAAATGCAACGTTGTTACTTGGATAATGCATTATTGTTTTTCCTGCATTATTGTTTTGCCTGCAATAGGTGCTAATACAATTTGATTCTTAAAACTATGATTTTGCAAAAAGCAAACTTTATTTCCACTGCAAATATATACAGATATGGTTATTGGGAAATTTATTGCATGACTGCTGGCTTAATTACATGTGTTGGTTTCTATGGTAATGCTTATGAAACAAGATATGTTTCTTAAGCCTAAAATGCTCAGCTGCAAAGTGTACGTAAAAACCTGTTGTTGGAGATAAATCTACCTGCCTGTTCAGGATAGAGAACTTTTGAATTTGAAGTCATAAATCTGTTATAATATTAAGATATATTGATAGAAAATAATATCTTTACTTACAGAAGCATTCATTGTACTTCAGAATAAGTTTTTGTATTTTTTACACACTTTAAGCCTCTATCAGGTACTTCAGCAGTGGAAGCTTGTTTAGATACTTGTTGTATTGGAAAGGACAGAAAATTAATAAGGAATTTAGTTCTGGTGTAAGATTATTGAATGGGAGTTCATGGCCTTCATTAAGGGAGGTATTAACAAACTAATAGTGGTTCCTTTATGTCTTTTCTTACAGAATGATGTTAGAGTCAAATTTGAACATCGAGGTGAAAAAAGGTAAGGAAATAGTCTTGTCTCTTAATTATTTGTAGAGTTTTGATGTGTTTCTGTCATGAAGTTTCAAAGTATTTCAGATCTCTAAGTGTATTTTGTTTCAGCTTAAATTTAATTTTGATATGAACACAATTTAAAGATAATTAACTGTTTTAAATGTGGGCTCTAAGTATACATAAATGTGGAAGTATCATACTGTACCTATGTCCCATGGAGGATCCTTCATTTGGTTACCCTTCAGATAGGTATTTGTAGCTATGATCAATTACTTAGATCACTAGAATAGATCTCAAGTTTGAATAGACCAGAATATAAATTTTTTTGCTTCATCATGTGTGTAATAAATGCATGATAATTTATTGTTACTGTAACACCCAGAAAAAGAGGTCTAGATCTTAAATCTCAGTATTGGATTGTACTTTGGAGGTACCAGTCTGAAACTGTAAGAAGAAAATTTATTAGATTCAGATTGCTTTTATTTAATCAGTTAAAATTTATTTTCATTTTGTATATGAGGTGGCTGATGCACCTGTCTAAAGTATACAAGCATCTGTATATATCACTGCTCTGATGACTGCTTAAAAGCTTTTACAGAATTCACTGTACAACTCCATGCAGAACTGGTTGTGGACAACTGATTTTGCCTGCCTGTCACTTTCTGAAAGCATAAAATTTCATTCTGCCTGCAGAGAAATGGTTATAGAATAAGATCTTTGAAAATACTTAAGGAAAAAGGAAATAATATCCTGGTCATGCTGTTTGTCAGTAGAAATTGTAAATTTCTTAATTGCTTCAGAATGAAACCTATACTACTTCTGGGCAGCCCTTGGTGTGACGTGCGGTAGTTGAGTGTGTGTCCATGCTGATTACAGTGTGTGCCCTCTCTGTACATGGAGCAGTAAAATAGCAGTAAGTTCCCTTGGTATTAACATTCTTCAGCTTCTTTCTATCACCTCTCTGAACATCACACATAAAAGTGCATTGGTAATGGTTGAGTGCTATAAGTAATTTGGAGGAAATAAGTCTTTTTGAAAGCTTTGAAAATTGAGGACTCTTCCACCTAACTATTTCTTGTGAAATAAGGAGAAGCATGAATTTAAAACAGAGAGATGTTTACTTGCTGCCAGTCTGCATGGACAGTGCATTTTGCAGTTTATCATAATTCACTTTCACAGTGAACTAAGTTAATCAATTCAATATGAATTGCTTAACAAGCATAAAATAAGTGTGTGGAAAGATACCTTTCCCAAGCTTTTATACTGATGGGCCTAGCTCTGTTCTGCACTGTCCCAAGTGCCTTGAGCCTGCTTGCCCAGAGGTGCTGGGCAACCCAGGCTCATTGCTCAGCATGAGTTATAATACTTTTGTTGCCTGAGCATGTAGATCTAAGGATAAAGTAATGAAATTATGCAGGAAAAATAAGTTATGCAATGGCTTTCTCACTAGCTTTGAAAAAGGGAAGTGAAAAGCAGAAGTGATTTCAGACTTGCTTTCAGTGGTGAATGTGGCACTTTGTTCCAAGGAGCTGGTGGTGTGATGGGTAGAGTTGTAGGCTTGTTGCACAAATTGTTAACTACAGTGAGAGTTGGTGTTGGTTGCTTTTGTTTGTTATGGGTGTTTTTTTAAGATTTTATTTTTAAAAAATAATTTTTAATTGAAAGTGGCCTGGCTTCTAGGCTTATTTCAGTGAGACAAGTTGTTCCCTAACCAGTGTAGTACTAACTGAACCACTGACGAAAGGAGCAGTTACCCTTTGCTAACTTTTCTGCTTCACAGAATTTGAGTGCTCTTTCTTTTTTGAATGTGAATTGGATGTACCTCAATAGCTTAATCACTTTTAAATGCTTTTTTTGTTTAATGCTGTTGTATCTCAAAAAATACAATAGTTTTCTATAGTAAAAGGGCAGTTTGGGCTAACTGGTTTGATGAGACATTGAGTTAAAAGAAAATCTGACTTGTTGACCTGCAACTGCACCATTCTTACAGGAGCACATTTGAAGCACAGTTAGTGATGGACTGGGCAGTTTGAGTGTGTAGTTCATTATGGTAAGGATGGTGACATTTAGTTACCTTCCTCAGGTAAGATAGTCTTTCAGATTTCCAAAAAAGAGAATAATTCCTTTCTGATGCTTATGCTTGTCAGCCTGTGGTACTCCATTGTCTTAGTTTTCTGGAGTAGAAAATTTTAGAAGTTTCTAAGAATTTGCCTCTGAAATGGAGGCTTGCAAAGCATTAAGCAAGCCACATAGAACCAAGTAAAGTCATCATAATGAAATCTAATTCTGTGCCTGATTATCCCTTTTAACTTTCTCACTGCTTTTCTTTCTTTTTTTTAAAGTCTCAAAATATGGAGGACAGTGAATAAAGCATAGTCTTTTATGGTCTTTTTAGTAATAAATTTAGTTCTAAAATAGTTCTTTAGTAATGAGTTGCCGGATTTTCATAGGTTATGGACAAAAATTCTTTAAAACTTAAATTATTTGTTTTTCAGGATCCTGCAATTACCAAGGCCTGTTAAACTTGAAGATCTTGCAGCTAAAGCTAAAGTTGCTTTTGGACAGACTATGGATTTACATTACAGCAATAATGAGGTAATATTCTGTGTCCTCTAAATTCTTGCCTTGGACATTGATTGTTTTGAGGCTGAAATTTGCTCTCACAAGTAGTGGGAACCACTCCTGTGACAAAACTTACTCCTGTGACGAACTCCGGGGTTTCTAGTATGTGTGTGTGTTTTCTCAAATATGTAAGTCTTGTCCAAATTAGGATAGGCAGGAGATACGTGAAATGTTTCATGAGTATCGTAATGAATTATATCTCAGACTTTGTTAGGAATGGGTAAATTGTCTTCCTCATCTGCCACAGTTCTGTTACAAGTCTTTACTTCTTTGAGCTTTGTTGTGTTTGTAAATTTGAAGTAACATTTATCCTTTCTTGTAAACTCTTTTCTTTAAGGATTGATCTTGTTAGGCAATTGCTAGAATGCTGCATTTAGTTACTGTTTAGATTGCAGGAATAGGCTTAGCTGTTGCTCCTCCTGAAGTGGCTGGTTCCCAAAGATTTCTTGGAAACAGTGCCAGCACTGTCAAGCCACTTATGCTTGATCAATATTACTTCCAGCTTTCCTTTAGAAGCAGGGATGGAATTATAGCAAATATATTTACAGATGCAGGATCCATTCTTGTGAGTTACTTCTGGGTTTTGCCTTGAGTCAGCAAAGTTTGTAAAGGATTATTCGTGTGGTTATGCACAACATAATTGCTGTATCTAATCTGCATCTTTGCAGAAGAAAGTGCCAGTAATTGCTGTTTGTTGGTAACATTATCAGGCACTTCTGTGAAACTGATCCTCAAAATGAAGAATTCCAACAGAAGGCTTTTGGAGATTAGGAGGGTCAAAAGTGATGACCCTTCATAATGCTTTAGCCTCAACTCCTTCCACTGATAGATTCTTAGGCATTTGAGTAGGTTTTCTTCTTGTCAACTTCGGCACTAGTTGGCAAATCATCCCATCACCTTTCAGAAATGGGATGGTGATAACATGTCATTAGGATTAAAACTGCAACTTAACAAATGTGCAAACTCTTCATTTTATCAAGACCTTCTTCATCAATCCCATTTCTTTTTGTATAAAACTACTGTATTTTGACTGGTGATGTATTTAAGCATTACTGACTGATACTGTTTACAAGTAGAATAGATTTAAAAATGTGTATTGTGTTGTTCCTTTGTTACAAGCAGAAGTTGAAATGTACACTCCTGAAACACAAGCTTGATCTTACGTGTTATAGAATTCAGATCTCAATAGCATTTTAGTGGCATAACATTTTTGTTCTAAAGATACATATATTCTAAGTTAATTCTAATTAGTTAGATCCAAGTAAGATTCTAGTGAGGACTACAGTTGTTACATGTGGGTCACGTCTTCCTTAAGGAAGTAAGGATACACTTCCTTGACAAATTTTGTTTTTCAATGGAGAAATTCTGTTAGTGATGCAATTTCAAACAAGTATAGTTGTAATAATAATAAATAATGGCCAGTCTTCGCGAACGAAGATTTGGGGAAAGGTCTTTTACCTTTCCAGCCTGCGCAATGGATTTTTTAGGTGAGACACAGCCTGCGCTGAACTGAGCCCACCCTTTAATCCTAAGGTTCATCTGCCGGGGCCAAGCAAGCTTGGACAATGGCAGTGAGGTCCTCAGGACGTAGGTTTGTTTAGAGTGACCTTCTCATAGATGGATGGCCTCACAGGGCTAACGGGCTCCATCTGCCCGGGGAACTGGCTGGATTCGAACCTGCGTTGCAGAGGTGAGAGTCCTGCATGCTAACCACTAGGCCACCAGGGGTCCCCATAGTTGTAATATTTGAGATACAAAAGTCCGCTTTATGCTCTGTAAAATAAGACGTCTGTTCATCTTAGAGACTTGTGGTAATTTAGGCTATGGTAAATACATTGACCCTGTTGCACCTGTTTCTCTGAAACTTGTAGGATATTCAGTTCCATATATGCAAAATGGTTGCTCTTTGGTTGTGAAGACTTGTTCCACCGCTATAATTATGAAGGCATCTGAAGGAAGAGTTAAGGTTGAACTTTAGACATTTTGATGATAACTTGAGGGATCATTTAATAAATTTTATTTTCAAGTTGTTTGGTATGAATGAAAAGATTCCCTTTATTTATTTCTCTGCACTTGACTTTCTCATTTCTTTCTTGTGTCCTGTTTAAGACTTTTTTTTTTCCCCTCCCTTTTCTGTAGCTTGTAATTCCATTAACCACGCAGGATGACCTGGACAAAGCTGTTGAACTGCTTGACCGTAGTGTACATATGAAGAGTCTCAAGATATTGCTTGTAATACATGGAAATACACAGGTATGAATTGACATGCTAAATGTCTTTTTCCTGAGTTTTCATATTGAAGTATTATTAGTATCTTTTCTTAAAGATGGCATTTTTCCAATTGAAAATAATACTGATTGCTTCTTGATTTCAGTTTAAACATCCATTAGCATTTTGTATTTACTCAGTTTTAACTCTTTCTTAGATCCTTCTCTTTGTTTGTCTTCCCTACAGTGGTAGTAAAGTGTTTCTTAGTAGGATGACAAAGTGATACAGATTTGAAAAGCACATAAAATTTAAGTAATGGTAGTTATTTGAAATTGTTCTTTAAGTCACACATTGGTGACACTCCTTTGTGGGAAGTTCAGTGTTTGTTGTAGCAAAGAGTAGTGGACTGTAGACTAAATGCTGAGGTATTTTGGTATTATCTAACAAACCATGGCATTGATATTCATAGGATTTGTGTACTGGTACATATTGAAAATAATTTTTGAAGAGTAAGAACGAGCTACTAAAATAGATGGATTGTGATATAAATTGGCAAACTGCTTTTTTGACTGCTCGAAAAAAAGGAATGTACTGCACAAAGCCTGTAAAGTTTACAAAGTATTTTCATTGTGAGGAGTATAAAATAATAACAGCAGGTTGTAATATTTATGCATTTTCAGTCACCCAGTGTAAATAATATGGAACCCTTGCCCTCACTGGAAGATTTAGATAATACAGTGTTCGGTGTGACAGACAGGAAAAGACGACTGTCTGTAATAGGTAAGGTGAATATTTCAATAGCTTTAATTGTAAAAGCTTTTCTTTTGTAGTATTCTCTTCATGAGGATTTTGCTCTCAACACACAGTGTTTGAATTTCTCATACTCATCAATGACTCTACTGTAGAGTTTGCACTTGGGGGAGTGGATTTTGAATTTTAAGTTAAAAGTGGTTTAAATATATATAATACAGAAAATTATCCAAAACCCCCACAGGTAAATAAATGTATGTAGAATTATTTGAGGTAACTGATGGGTAACCTAAGAAGCTGATGTTAGTACTCCCCTTTATTTTCAGATACAGGAATGAGCTACTGAAAAATCTGTTTATATGGCAGTGTGTTTTCTTGCTCAGTTTAGGACCTTCATATTTTTTAATGTCTGAACATTTGTGTAAGATACTTATTTAGGCATTGAGATAACGTTTTTGCTTATTAATATTTTGAAATTGGTGTGATGTTAACATCAAAATTTAATTATGAAACTAAAGAGTTTCATGAATAATTTTCCAGACAAGTTAATTATTATGCATTTATTATGAATATATATATATATTCGTGTTCTTACAGACTTAATATTCTACAAAGAAAAACTGAAATTCTCAAGAGTTGGAAAGGATTAGTTGACATGGGTGGAAGGATTTGGAATTTGATTTTGTTCAAAAGAAGAAATTTACCCAACTAGATGTGTGAGCAAATTGTGTTTCTGTTCCTGTATAATGAAAATCCTTTATAATGCTACTGAGGCAACTCTGCCCCAAATTTTTCATAATTCCTGGATCGCAGATTTTAAATGCTATACTTAAGTGTTGCATTGCACAGGCATTTGGGAAATGCCCAAAGGAAGAAGTGAATCAGGCAGGCTCAGTGCCTGTGAAACATGTGAGTAAAACCCCTGGATTCTGGGTTAATGTAGAAACTCTGACTGGCCTTTTTCTTTCCAAAGGTTCTAATACTCGTGATAGGAGTTCACCTCCCCCAGGATACATTCCAGATGAGCTGCATCAGGTGGCTCGAAATGGGTCCTTCACCAGTATCAACAGTGAGGGTGAATTCATTCCAGAAAGTATGGATCAGGTAGGTGTGTGATTAAAATTAAGGTTTTTGTTAGGTTGCTTTATGAAATACTGCTGAAGGTTATGGAATTGTTCGAAAGAACAGCAAAAAAATTGATGATAACTCTAGAAAACATGATTGGTGGGAGAAGGTTGAAATAATTGTGCTGTTTAGTTTTGTAGAACCTGGTTTTTTTCTCTGTAAATCTCTTCAGTTTTTTAAATTTTTAAATATGTTTTAAATATGCTGCAAGGACAAAGATAGTATTCTTAATTCCCATGGTAGCTAAGTGAGGTAGTGATAGATATAAATAACAGCAGAAATGTCTACATTAGAAAGCACAAACCCCTTTATTTTAATGAGAAGGATATGTAAGAAAGAAAGTTTTACCACTTTTCCAGGTAATTAAAGGAGAATTTAAGAAAGAGTTTGGATTTGTCGGAATTATTTGGACTTAACTGATGCTTAAGAGTTGGACTTGATGATCCTTGTGGGTCCCTTCCAACTCAGAATATTTTGTGATTCTCTGTGATACTGTGTTGAGGTAGAGGCAAGGGGATGGCAGTGGACCTGCCATAAATAAGCTCTGAAATACTTTCCAGAGTCGCTTGGTTTTTGTGTGAAGATCACAAATGTATGTTATTTTGTTGTTCTTACTCGCCTGCATTACTAGTGTAGGATATCAGCACATTCAGCAAGAATAAAAATTCTGCTCTCTGAATATTAAAATTGCCCTTAAAAACAACAGGAAAAGAAGCAGAAATGTAATGGCTCACAGAATTGGCAATGGAGAAAGATGTTTTAAGGAGGAAAGAAAAATAATGCTGCATACCCAAATCACTTCAAGTTGTTGTTGACATTGGCACCGTACTTACAAATGGCAAGAGGCAGTGGTTTTTATGAGCTGACTAAATGAGAGACAGATGATAGAATAAAAACAGAGGCAAAGGGATTGTGCAATTTGTTGCACAATTTTAATGACTGAGCTGAGAATGGAGACTGAATTTCCTACTTTCTAAACCTGGGTGCTATTCTTTATCATAGCCACGTGCTCAGATCCATCCCAGGTCTAGATTCATTCAGTGAAATGATTACTTTTGACCTGGGCCAAGTCATTTTTGGTCTGACCATGACTGGTCAGCCAGATGATACCTGAGGCCTGGGATGTCCATTCACTCCTGAGTATTCAAGAGGTATGTAACCTGTCTCATATGCATTGCTGTGTAAGCTGTGAGCAGGTTTGAATTAATGAATTTTACTTTCATGGGAAGCCAGGTTAGTTCAACCTTGACAGCCTCAAGGGCCAGTTTTGGGTGTTGGGAACTCACAAATTCTGTTTGCTTCGTCCCCCCTGAGGTGCCACATCACCTTGGCAAGTGTTGGCCATACTGCCTTTGTCACAGCCTCCCCGACAAAGACAAGAAGGGAATTAGAGAGTGGAGGGCTTTGCTCTGCTCTGCTGTTGATCTGTCTGAGCACAGCTATTCACACTGACAGCAGACCCCACACTTGTACAGAAGAGAAGATGGGTTGGATAAAAGTGGGCCGTGGGCTGCCATTTGGACCATACTGCATTAGGTTATAGAGGTAATTAATATGGCAGCAGGTGAGCTTTTCTTATCCTTTCAGGACCCACTGTTCGGCAGGAGAAAAGAGGAGTAAAACTGCTGAACTTGTAGTAAATGTTCTCCTCTCGAGTACAGAGTTTATTTAAGTGGTTGAGTTGCAGAGTGCAAACTCACTTTCTGGACTACATTTCTTTAATAAGTCCTTGATTGGTGTTCGACAAAGTGTATGCCCAGGACCTTTAAGATGCAGCACAGACCATAAAAATTGGAGGGGTAACTGCTTAATTTACAGCAAAAGACTGGTGCCCAATTCATAGAAAATAATAGATGTTACATAATATACCAAAACTAACTTCATTTTACGAGGGAGCTTGTTTTAAGACAACAGATGAGCTTTCCATTCTGTTTTTACCAGCTCTTATCTGGTTTGGATTTTTTTTTTTATTAGCTGTTTCAAAGCAGAAACCTTAAAGTATTTTAAAAAAATTCAAAAACCAGACTTGAACTTGTTGGTCTTCCTCTGTTTGTTATTTATTAGATGCTGGATCCATTGTCTTTAAGCAGTCCTGAAAACTCTGGCTCGGGAAGCTGTCCCTCACTTGACAGCCCGTTAGATGGGTAAAAATTATTTACATTCATTATTTAGCTTTATTAGATTGCATAATTTATCAGTTGTAATGTATAACAACTCTCCAGTGACAGAGCTTCTTCCAGAAATTCCCCTCTAAGTTTCAGAACATTTATAAAAGCTTATTCAAACTTAATTGCTTACTAATACTTGGAAAATACAGTAGCTTTGTTTTTTTGAAATAATTTGTGTTTGAAACAAAAAAAAATTAGAGTTCGGATCCTACAAAAATGCACTGAAGATTTTTACTAGATGTTGCCAGGTTTTACATATGCGTGAAGTATATTCCCTGGCAGTGAGCCACCCCATTAAATTTACAGTTCTAAGGCACTGGCATATGAAGTAGGCTTTCCTTTGCCAAGGCAGAGGGTACCCACTTCAGGAAGATGGTGGAATCATTTAAAGACTCAACAGACAATCATGTCCATTTCTTGGTGATTACTGTCCATTCCTCTCCCTTTGTTCCCATTGCAGGCTTTCCACTTATTTTCCTTTGTTAAAGCCCATCATTTAGCAAGAGGCAGCATGTACTGGGGAAGGTCTGTAGGTCTGTTTGGGATGACCTCTGAGGAGATTCATGTTTTGAGAGGGTCATTGTCCACCAGTGAAGCCAAGCAGAACATACTCCTGTTTGGCTTATGGTTGGTCAGAAAAAGAACCTTGGGTGTAATGTTGGGCAGATTGACTACTTGTTTATTTGGAACTGCTATACAAATAGTGCTATTTTATTTAATTGGTAATCACTGCCTGTGGCAATTAAATAAGAGCTATAATATTCCACAGTACCCTCTCACATGAGATGATGTGATTTGAGAACACAAATACATTTGGTCTAACATATACATTTCTGAGTTGAATAACGAGTCTTCATTTCACAAGCAAGAAGACAATAGATGTGAAAAGTATTTTGTGGTTGTAGTGTGATAGGTTATACATACCTAATGTTTAATGTAGCTCCATAGAATAGAAATTCTACCAAATTGCCAAATTTTTAGGTTTTTTGTGGGGTAAGGGTAAGTGGAAGAAGGGGAAATAAAGCAATCTTAATATAACTCATATTTCTTCTTCAAAACTTCTTTTGGTTGTTTTTTATTTCCTCAATTTGTCACCTCTACTTAGTTTGTTTTCCTTTTTTTTTTTTTCCATTGAAATATTTCCTACAAAGATGTAGGTTTTGTGTCTCCATTTAGCTTCTGTTACCCATTAGAGAAATTCTTACCAGAAAAAGGAGGACATTGTTTTGGTATGTTTATGGAAATATACTGTAATCGATTGCTCTGACTGGCAATCCCATCCATTGCTTTTGGTGGCTGGGAGTTACATACCAACTGTAGGTAAGAAACAATGTGATCATATAAGAACCAAAAATTCTTCATCATTCTATAACTTAACAAAATCACTTTCTTAATCCTATGACTTTCATGGAGAGAAGAGGAAATACTTTTCCTCATCAAAAGGTGCTCAATTTCTTTGGTTAAATTTCCCCAAGAGTTTTTGTAGGCTGTATGACAGATTTGGCCAGTCTGTAAACCTTTGTGTTTAGCCATAAAGATGTTAAACATAACAGTGTTCCTTTGTGGCTTTACCTGTGATAATTCATGTTTTTACTAATATTATTGCTCATTAACAGTGTGTTGCTTTCTTACTACATTAAACTCAATAAGCTTTTCCATTGTTGCTGATCTTCAGTTGTTATAGATACCTACTAGATCTGAGTTTCAGAATTGAGTTCCACCCAGTTAAACTGGTGCAGCAACTTGTATAGCGATAGCTTTTCATCAGTTGTAAAGAATTGTGAGACAGTAAGATTAAATGGTGAAGTAGTAGATTAACAGCAGTTTTTAGATTCTGTATGTTTTACACTTCCAGGGACAACTATCCCAAATCTCGGATGCCAAGAGCGCAGAGCTATCCAGATAATCATCAGGAATTCTCAGGTAGGTACAAATCTCTGGACGTACTAGAGAACTTTCCAGAACTGTTCCTCTTGCAGCAAATAAGGCTGAGAAGGTACATTCACATTGAGAACTGTTGTATTACGCAAACTTAGTATGGTAGGAGAAGGCAAAGCAACAAAATCCAATCCAAATGAACACAGTAAAAGATACCATGGAAATACAAGAATTTCTAAATGTTTTCTTCCATATTATTGTGTGTGACACCACTGTTAGTGTTCATAGTGTAACTGTCTGGTTCTGTGAAAAGAACAAACATTGCAGTGAGTAGGGGCACACAACAGTTGGTTAAACTGGACTGTAACATCCATCTCTAAGTTGGCATCTAACTGTGGTTAATTTATTTCATTTTGGGATGCTGTGGTTTAACCCCAGTAGGCAGTTAAGCCCCACACAGCTGCCTGCTCGCTCCCCTACATGGGACTGGGGAGAGAATCAAAGGGTAAAAGTAAGAAAACTCGTGAATTAAGATAAAGACAGTTGAACAGGTAAAGCAAAAGCTGCACACACGAGCAGAAGGAAACAAGGAATTCATTCACCACTTCCCGTCAACAGGCAGGTGTTCAGCCATTTCCAGGAAAACCATTTCCATTTCTATCACACCTACTGGTTACCTAGGAAGACAAACACCATCATTCCAAATGTCTTCCCTTCCTCCTTCTTTCTCCCATCTTTTATTGCAGAACACAACCTCAGACAGTATGGGATGAATATCCCTTGAGTCATGTGGGGCCAGCTGTCTTGGATGTGTCCTTCCCAACTTCTTGTGCCCGCTAGCCTACTCTACCAGCTGGCAGGGCAGTGTGTGAAACAAAAAACCGCCTTGATTATGTGCAGATGTGCTTCAGCAATAACTAAAATATCCCTATGTTATCAACCGTGTTTTGATCGCAGATCCAAAACATAGTACCATAGGAGCCCACTGTGAAGAAAATTAACTCTCTCTCAGCCAAAACCAGTATGTGGAGCCTTCATTTTCTCCTATGTGAAATAATGATCACTTTGAAGTGCTCATGACTTCTGTAATTGAAAGCACTGCAAAGTGAAAGGATGAAGGAGAACTGTGTGCTGTGCCTATAAATTAATCATCAACACTAATGTTTTTTTCATACCATACTCTGGCTTGAATCCAAGTTGTTGTGCAGGGTTCAGGCTGTGAAGTGCAGTGGGTAACCTTGAAAGTGCTCTGAAGTATCTGTCATGGTCACGCCTCACTACAGAATTTTGCTGTTAAACAATAGCTAGTTTCCAGTAAATCAAAGGGGGTTTGTGTTTTTTTGGTCTATTCATACTTTTAAAGCTTCTTTTTATTTTGTTAGTGAAGCTTTATCTAGGTAATTGTGCAATGGTGAGTTTTTTCTTTTAAGGATTCTAGAGTGCTTAACAGATTGCACCACTTTTAAATAAAAATATATATATATTTCTTATATATAAAACTATATATAAGAAACATTTAGGTGGCAGAGATAAATACCAAAAAAGTTGGAAATGTCAGAAATTAGTTTGCCTTTCGTGTAATCTTAATCTAGTTTGCTTGTGTTTATTCAGGTTACTTTTCTAATAGGATGACCTTGTCAGTTTTTTCCTTTGGGATGCTCTGGTATGGTAATAGGGGGATAGACAGCAATCATTAGTTCCATATTCAGTATTTATTCCCATGATTTGATGTGTAACAAAACCAGAAAAAATATCGATCTGGCCTTATTTTTCCTCCTGCCACAATCAGTACCAGGCTTCTGCAGAGAAGCATGCAGTATTCCTCTCTCAGAATATATTCCTAGTCATGTATAGCTCTAGGGTTCTGCAGATGCAAGACGTTCTTCTGTGATTTGCTGGATCTTTTTCCTCTCACAAATTTTTCCTGTCTCTATTTCAACTTGTATAAACTTTTTCAGCATCAACAGTCTGTTGCAACAAGAAGTTGTGCAATTTATTGTATTTTAGGAAGAAGTATGCACTTCATGATTCTGGTTTTTTGGAGGGTTTTCTTTTGTTAGTTTTTTTCTGGGGGGGGGTTGTTTTGTTTTGGGTTTTTTTATGGACTTCTTTGTCTCCCTTTGAGCTGTTGCTTTTCTAGTATATGGAGGCCTACATTCCTTATGGAGGAGTAGACCAAAACTTTGTTCAGTGTATCTTAATGATTTACTGCTTTTAATTTGCTTCCTAGCCAATACAGAGTTCAGCTGCTCCTTACTGGAAGTCTCTATCACAAACCTTTATATAAACCTACATTTAATTTCATCTGCCACTTTAACATCCAGTCACGTAGACTCTTAAGGACCTTCTCTAATTCTCCAGTTGGCTTTATTTCTCAGAATGATTTTGTCACCTCACTATTCATTATTCTGTACAGAGAATTCATGCATAATTAAACTGCATGAGTTTTAGCCCAGATTCCTGTCAAACTGTTGACCGTTTCTTCCCTTCTTATGTACTTATCTTCTAACCAATTATTTATGCATGAGGGACTTTTTCCTTTATCTTATGAATACTTTTCTCCTTCAATACTTTTTAAAATTGGACCTATTGATTGTAGTTCAGTAATTCAAGCTCTGTTGACTCATTCACCAACTTTTCATATTTATACATCTTTAAAATATATTCTTTAGAGCAGTTTTTCCTCTAGAAACTACTTTTAAAACTGGAGTAATTAGGCCTGCTGTAGTCCTCTGACTTTCTTTTAAGCAAATCTCTTGAGCTGTTGAATTCTTGATCCTTGGAACTTTTGACTGAACATCCTTTTAGTTCTTGTGGGTTGACAGATTTGTGGCTTTTGTTCTATAATCTGGTTTTGCTCTGATGCTTCAACTGAAGCATATCCTCTGATACATTCCCTCATGTTTAAGTTTATAATGCCAAAGTGATTAATTTAATATACTCTTGTCACATTTTAAATTTTTTAATCTTTTTATTTTCTAGTAGAGTATGATATCCCAATATTCGAGAAATTTGGAAAGGGGGGGACTTATCCCCGAAGATACCATATTTCATATCATCAACAAGACTACAATGATGGTAAGTGTGAATACTGCAGCAGTTTAATTAATCTGTTTTTCTCTTCCTAGAACATGAATTAAAAAAATTAGTTTGTAAAAACCTTAATGAATGAAAATATTGGAGAAATTGAAACCTTACATTCTTTCCCCAAACTCACTTGCTAAACTTCTAATGATTGATAGAGCTGCTAAGCAGTTTTACGTCTGGTAAAGGTATGGATTGCAGAATTCCTGACTCATATGCACAGCTGCATAAATGTTCTCTTTGTCCATACACGAGTCATCCAGTATAAGCTTTTGACCTTTGTGACCCTTTTCTGTCTAAAGTAGATATGTCAGTTTGTCAGTTCTTGTTCTGCTTTAAGGAATCTCAAATACAGTGGAATTGCTGTTAGGAGTTTCTTAGATTAAAAGAATAAATAAAATTGAAGAGCAGTGATTTAAACCATGAATTAGCAAATAGCTGATGAAATCAATTGTTGGAATGCAAGGCAGCACCTGCTGATGTAGCCACAAGACTGGTTTGAACAGTAATAACATTAATACAAATTTAACACATTAAATTTCTAAAGGAAGGAAAGAGAAGCAGCTGAAGGATTTTCAGAATTCTGGGTGTGTTGAGCAGTAGTTGAGAAGTGTTAAGAAGAAATTTCTCCCAAGACCAGATAGCTTCATTTGCAGTGTGGAATGAGCACAGCAATAAATGGAATTATGTTACAGAAATCACAGAAATATCAAATCAAAGGACTGCAGAATCTCTCTCTCGCTGCCTACAACTTCCTCCAGCTGTTGTAATATGTTAATTTCACAGGGGTGAAATAAGCTCCAATTGGTCGCTCATCGGAAACTCACCTGGGACCAATCACTTCCAGCCCCCCCTCCTGGGGGGGTGGAGGGTGGCTCAAACCAGGACATCTGGGAACTCGTCCTCCAGTGTAATACCTAATGAATCAAAGACTCCATCAGCTATTGCTGAGTTCTGTAGGATCAAACTTCATCAGCTAATGCTGTCCTAAAAATAGTTGTGTTATCTAAATAGATTAACATAAATTGCGTTAGCCACCTAATTGTAATTAACATTTTGAAGATCAGTGCCCTTTTTTTTTAATTCTATTGCTGCAACCACCTCCAAATTTGACATTGCTTGTGTTTTGTTTTCTTTTTGTGTCTCTGTTTTTGGTTTGGTTTTTTTTGTTTTGTTTTGTGCTCTTCATGTTGATTGCATGTGTTGGTCTTTCTCTGCATTCAGTTCTTACTGGTTTGCAGAACAAAGATGCCAGCTTGGGCACATGGGATTGTAAACTTGTATCTTGTTCTCCTTTTTATCAGAAATTTGATATTTACACATTAATAGAGCAATAAAAGCAGAGGCAGGGTGTTTTCCTTTCTCTTACAGCCCTCCAGGTTTCTGAAGCATTTCAGAACAGTTCCAGAAGTTGATCCTAATTTTGGTCACTTAAACATAAGGTTTTGATTCAGTCTAATCCTTATATACATCTTTGATGAATGTTTGTTTCCTTCTAGGTGGAAAGTTAAATCAGCAAATTTCATGATCGTTGTGTCCTATTATATGCTGTGGCAGATTTGAACTAGATAGTGTAGAATTCATAAATTATTTGCATACACACATTGCATAGCACTATTTTTTTGTAGAGTAACATTAGTGTTCTTTGTGTATCATTGAAGGTCGTAAAACTTTTCCAAGAGCCAGAAGGACTCAGGGGAACAGCTTCCGATCACCAGTTAGTTTCAGTCCCACTGATCACTCGCTGAGCACGAGTAGTGGAAGCAGCGTCTTTACACCGGAATACGAAGATAACCGAATGAGGAGGAGGGGAAGCGACATAGACAATCCTACCTTGACAGTCATGGACATCAGCCCACCCAGTCGCTGTAAGTGAAGGCATTTTGTGAACCCCGCTGTAAAACTCTTACCTTACAAGTATACGATGTCAAAACTAAGCATGTCACCAAAATACAGGCAATTGAGTAATGTGGTTTTATCTCTCTAAATAGGAAAAATTCAGGACTTAAACCTCATCGGTATTTTCGTGGCTTACTGTGCCAACCTTCATGTAGATTTTCATATGGAATTTACATCTGTGATAACAAAGCATTGTAAAAATAGTTTAGATGATTTATTAGACTCCTGAGGACCTGAAAGGGTGTTGTAGGTTGCAGTTACTATTTATTTTTGCATATGTTGGTCAACTTTTCTGTTAAACTGTAGACCATAAGTGGTACTATTTCATACCTGTGATAGCACATCAGGAGCAAGTATACTTTGTGATGACTTCAATAGCTGGTACATTTTAATCATGCTTTGATTTTTAACAAAAAGTTAAATTTGTTTAATGTGCTTTTTCTGTTTTTCAGATTAGCTGTTGCTTATTTTAAGTATGTTTATCTCTACCACAAATTATTTTGTGAATAAATTTAAGTAGCTCATGTTTTCCATCTTACAGGAAGTTTTATTGATCTTTGTAACTTATACGGGGAGATTTAGGGCGCACAGTCTCTATTGTTGAAAAATGTAGCCTTTTAAAAAATTATTTTCTGTGTATTCCAGTTTTTCTCAATCAGCTGAATAACAAGCTCATTTGAAAACCAAAACATATTATATTTTCAGCACCACGAGCTCCAACTAACTGGAGACTTGGTAAACTGCTGGGTCAAGGTGCATTTGGCAGAGTCTATCTGTGTTACGATGCTGATACTGGAAGAGAACTGGCTGTTAAACAAGTTCAGTTTGATCCTGATAGTCCAGAAACCAGCAAGGTAAGTGATACCAAAGGGAGACCTTGTAAAGGGCTTCTGTTGAAGTAGTGTGTTTTGGACTAGACTAGACATTCCTTGAACAGGATGAGCATGTTTTGAATGTGTTTTAAACCACGTACTGTGTTTTTGTGTCCTTGTTAGTAAACCTGCTTTGTTCATACCACAGATAATAGTCTGCTTACCAGACTTTTATGTTACATCTCATTTTTTAAGTTTCAGGCATATGCTTATGCGGTGAACATACATAACTTGATTTGGTGCAGTCTCGGTCTCTAAAATTAAACAATTTACTATGAAGTGTGCTCTGAAATGATAATTATTTATAGTTACAGAAATTAGAACAAGTTCCATTTATAAACAGAAAAGGCTGTACAAATTTAAGTGTTCCTGAAAAAAATTCTTTCGGATGTTTTTTTTGGCTATGAAGAAGACAGTTTGAGATTCTTATCTCTTTTTTTATCTTTTGGTGGGCTTTCTGTGTTTCGATTTTTGTTGTTGTTGTTGTTGTTTTGGTTTTTTTGTTTTGCTTTCTTTAAGCTATGCTCATCAGGACTAGCTGCTGTTACTCACTGTATTTCTCTCTAAAGCACACAAGTTTCCTTGTCAGTTTATTCTCTCTCTAAAATGGAGCCTGTCCATCTTTAATTACTGGACACTGGCAGAGAGAAACTCCTTAAAAGTAGCATCAGTCTTCTATTTCTTCTTTTCCCAAACCATACTTGCTGCTTTTTACAGGATGGAAAGAGAATTATTACTTTCCCGCATTAGGACTGCATTCTGCACTGTGGGGAGCAAGGCCAGGAAAACAGTGGGTGTAAGCATGATTGCAGAATTGAGTGGCTGCCAGTTATAGTTGCTGCTACTAGTGATGTAGGATCAAGGAAAAAAGTCACGAATCACTCATGCTGTAGATTTCTAGTGTAGTTGTTGTTGCTACTTCTTTAAAATGTAACAGAACACCTGATTATGCTTTGGAATTGTTAAATATAAAATATAGTAGTGTCTCTGCTGTAGCAACAGTTTTGTGACCTCCTTTGCCATAGCATTTTGTAATATGTACCTCTCTGTGTTAAAAAAATTGTTTTCTTTCTAACCTCAGAAGTGTGAGGGTATCAGTCTGTGATGGATAAAAATTAAGTTTTGATGAAAAACTTCTAGGTGAAATTTGGAATCTAGTCAAATCTGAATTCATGGGTTAGTGTTTTTCCAGCATCTTACCATACGGTACATTTCAAAATATCTTCCTGTTTGCAAAATTTTTACTATTTCAGATAGCTCTAGAGAAAGCACCAGCTGTGTTAATGTTTTGCTTTGTTGCATGTCATTATTACAATCTCAAGTGGTCCTCAAAGCCATTTTTAAAGTATAGTCTATCATCCTAGAAATGCTAAGAATTAATGCTAATTATTTCACTACAAAGATTTAAGGGGATTTTTTCCTGTGTTTTGTTTTTTTGTTGTTTTCTTTAATCCAGTTGGAGGCTTATGACATGTTGCATAATGATCACTGACATCACACATATTGATATCTGCTGTGCTCTGAACAAACAAATATAACTTCAAAATAAAAGAAACAATGAAGTAACAGCAAAATCATCCCAAAGATAATTTATAGAAAAGCCATAGTTTGGTTTTTTTACTTACTTCAATTTAACAGTGATCTTTTCTTGTTATAAAATGATAAACTTTACATAAGCTGCAGGAGTATTTTGTTACTTAGTTTGCATAACCCTTCAATATGTACATACTGTTCTGCTTTAAAAAATCCAAATCCAAAACATTATTGTTACCACGTCAAGTATGGTAAATCTTGTCTGTTTTGTCCTTTCAGGAAGTAAATGCACTTGAATGTGAGATTCAGTTGCTGAAAAATCTGCTGCATGAAAGGATTGTTCAGTATTACGGCTTCTTGAGAGATCCGCCAGAAAGGACACTCTCAATATTCATGGAGTACATGCCTGGGGTAAGCAGGAGAGCCCGGCCACTTCAACCATCCTTTGTGTGCAGTGTGACGAGCACCCAGGCAGGCAGCTTTTGCATAAGTACACACAGATATTTAAAATTGTCCAAGTTAAAAACAGTCGCCAAAGATGGGTACTGAGAAGTGCTTACAGCGCCCGTCATCTCCATTGCTTGCTTGGGTTTTCAGAATTATGGTGGTTTGTACAAAAGCTCTTTGTGTTTGATTTTGGCATAAGGAGTGCCTGGCAATATCTTTGAAAAGACAATACTATCATTAGTGAACTCTTGAATCTTCCTGAATTTTACTGTTTTGTTTTGCTGTGCTTCAGTTATTTCAGGAAAACCAGAAGTAGCTAAGATCAGGGTGGGAATAAGTGCATACAGAAAATAATCTTGGTGCTTGTTTTTTGTGTGGCACCTACATACATGCCGAACTGCTCTTCTACTGCTTTGTTGGGAAATATTATAAGGTCAGAAAATTGTACATTTTCATTTTCTCACCAAGTGGGGTCAGCAGAGCTAAATAAAATGAGCTCGTGTGAAAACAGTCTCTGTATTTCTGAATAGTTACAGCATTCTACTTACTCTGAGACAGGAGAAAAGTGGTGTCTGAGGATTGTTTTGTTGGTGGTGGGTTTTTTTTTTTGCTTCTTCATTCCTTAAGTGAGATCTCGGCTTTGTTTTGGGGGGCTTCTTGAATTTTTCTGAGATTTGGAGGGCAGCGTCACAGAAGTAATCTTAGCAGTTTGTAACTCTATGTGACAAAGCCAGGTTAAACAAAAGTAGTTGCAAAAACCCAAGAATTTTTTATTCAATGTTATTTTAAGCCAAGACTTGCTTACCTCCTAATTTTTACATAAAGTACTATCCTCCAGCATGTGGTGTTTTTTTCTTGACAATGTTTTTGTCAGAGTATAAACAAACATAAGCAAAGGGCATGTATTGAGTCCAACTTGAGTATCACCTTTTAATCATCAAGAAAGTTGAGAGAGGTGTTGAAGTGAAAGTAGTGCTGTTCTTTCTCTACCTTGCACTGGAACTATTCAGCTGCCTGACAGTTTTAAAGTTAATGGTTTAATATTTCAGTATATGACTTCTCTGCCCAGTCTTCCTTTGGTCAAAGTGTGTATTTTTCTCAGTGGAGGTAAGACCATATCTGTACTTTTTAAGTTGATATTGAGAATGATTTATTGTAACTTTAAATATCTGTGTTTCAGGCATAAATTTAGTTGAAGTTCAACTGTACTATTAGCTCACCTGTGATTCTTGAAGTGTTAGTGTTTTATACTTCTTGTGTGCCATAGGGTTCCATCAAAGACCAATTGAAATCATATGGAGCACTCACAGAGAATGTGACTCGTAAATATACGCGGCAGATTTTGGAAGGAGTTCACTATTTGCACAGTAATATGATTGTCCATCGAGATATTAAAGGTAAAGAACTGCTCACAGTTCAGTGCTCTTTCTTACTGATTATTTTCCAGTCTTATGTGAAGTGCTAAAATGTAATTAAGTTTGAAATGCCAAAATACTGACTTAAAATCAATGAGATTGCTTTCCATCTTTTAGTCTTGTCATTGTTGTAACCTGAGGGGGGAAAAATAAGCATCTTTGTGGTGTTCTAGCAGACTTTTGACAATGTTTCTGTAGTCTCTGTCTGCAAAACAATTAAGATAAATTTCTTTGATTTTATTTTAGTATCAATAGTTTTAAATGCATTGGAGGATGATGTCATTAGAAATAGATAGAATGTGCAGAGGAAAAGCATCATGACTCGAAAGTTTGTGTTTGCAGAGTTCTGTTTCATCAGTTATATAGAGATTACCCAGCACTTCACTGGTACAGGAAGTCACTGGCAGAGGTGACTTGCCTGATCAAATGACTCCGACTTCTTCCATTTTGCTGCCAGAAAACCTGTTAAACAAACATATTTACTTTTTGCGCTAGATACAAGTGACTTGCATGTGTTGCATAAGCAAAGTATGAATATGTGGGAAGATGGTGATGTGCAAAACAGGTGTATTGAACACAATGCTGTTGTATTCTGTAAAATTTTTACCATTCTCCTGTTGCTTTGCATCAATAGTATTTTGTTCCAAAAGAGGTTGAGATATCACAGTCAATTTGTACATGCTTGTGCAAGTAACTGTTTTGAACAAATCTGTAACACAGTTTGAGATTTTGCTTTAATATAGTATGAAGACATTTTCAGTTCTGTGGAAACTCCTTTCTCATTTCATTTTATTTCCTGTGTATGGCACATTCCTTATTTTGCCAGGAGGCCTTTACAAAGTGACTGCCACTTCCCAGAAAAGACCTAGGATGCAAACCAGTGTGTACAATTCATTGTTTTCTGAACTGCAGAATAGAGTAACAGAAATGAGCAGAGAAAGTAAATTTTCTGGCTTGAAATTCTAGGCTGATGTTGTGTTGTATCACTGAATGCAAACTTCTGTTACTGTTTTCCATACCAAAGCATTAAGTCTTCCATGAATGTAATGCTGTGTTCCCTTCCTTCCAGGAGCAAATATTCTGCGGGATTCAGCAGGCAATGTGAAGCTTGGTGACTTTGGTGCCAGCAAACGACTGCAGACTATCTGTCTCTCTGGTACAGGAATGAAGTCTGTCACAGGAACTCCCTACTGGATGAGTCCCGAAGTTATTAGTGGAGAAGGATACGGCAGAAAAGCAGACATCTGGTACGTTAAAAAAAAACTTCTGTACTGAAAAGTGTAATTTCATTTTCAACAGTGTAGGTGTTTGTTTTCTGAAGTTGGAATGTTTCATTCTGGGGTTTAAGCTGAAGAAGGTGGTAAACGTGAGCACTGACAATAGAGAACCTAACACTGAAATTCAGGAATTTTTTACCTGGCAACTTCTCAGCCCGTCAGTTTAGAGATCGTAAGAGAATCCTTTGAATTGACCTTGCATGAAATTAGGATTACCAGACTGTTCCTAAATTCTGGAGAGGTACTGGGTGAAAACAATACGTGAAGCTTTGAAACATCAGTTCAGTCAATGTTGTTTAATGAAACTTCACCACTGAATACCTTTGATGCAAGGCAGAAAATGAAATGCTGTTCCTTTAAAAGTTGAACACTTAAGAGCGAATTAACCAGATTTAAGTGGGAGTATCAAAAAAATTTGGTTTAAGTTGTTATTAACTACTTAAGAGGGAAAGGTAATTTTCAAACATGAACTTTGTCAAAACATTGTGTAAAGCCAATCTAACATGGCTCCAGCCCAATGAACAGATGATTGTAGTGATTTGACTCCTTGAACTGCAGGTGGTCTGTGAACATGGAGCAGTACATATGCAGGAGCAGTAACACTGTGTTTAAAAAGGAATCACATTATATCCAACGAATCATAATACTTCTAACCTCAGGGAAATTAATTTAGGCTAGTTCAGGTCACTTAGTAATTACTCTGCTATACTGGAATAGTAGACCAGCATTACAGATTTCAAGCAGTTGACTTATTCAACTTTGAAGTATTTGTGCCACAGTTCATGTGTGTGTTTTGGTCGAAAAAATCTGGGGTAAAACTTAAGAAAAAATACTGAAGTTTGACTACTGTCAGTCAGTAAATCCTTACTGTGTAAGGCGACATACCTCTGTCTAACAGAAAAAATTCTTGCAAGTATCTTGAAAAACAATCAGACTTCCTGAGAATTGGAAATTATTCCAGCCTATCCATTTTGCAGTATCATTCACTTGTTATTGGAAGGGGCTGTCTTTCAGGACTTCTGGAACAAAGTTTCTCTGGCCATATATATGCCCTTCTGCTTTCCTGAGTCCTTTAAACATAAGCTTTGTATACAAAGATTGATTAGGGTCTTAAAATTTTGTTTGGGAATCTAAATTTATTTTTAGTATCCTTGACTAAAAGAGGAAGATACCACAAAGAAAGGTTTTCAAAGTTTTCAACTGGCATACTATGTTTGCTCATTATTCACTGGTGAGAACTCGTGCATTTCTAATGAGCAACACACACAGTGTGCTCGGAGCATTCCTGATGCTTTGCATTTCTGTTCAACCTCAAGGAGCAGGAACATTTCCAAGTGCTGTGCTGCATGCATGGCTTTGTCAGCCTGCTGAGCACTGAGTGGTGGCAGTGCCGTAACGTGGTTGGTATTGCCTGGATAAATATCTAATTATCTCTTCAATGAGGTGTAGTGGCTTTTGGCCCAGTGAAGTAAAAAAGTGGAGATGTAGGTAGTGATTTGTGTAACTTTGAGATAAAGGCATAGCAGTACATGCTATTTTTTTTCAACGCCTGTTTTCCGCTGAAGTTGCTCTGTAGTGTTAAGTGGACACTACTTATTTGTAGTATTTTAGTTCCTCTCTGCTATTTCTTGTTTTCCTAGAAGGGCATGACTCTGTTATAACCTGCTGTTTCACTTCTGCCTCTGTTTCAGGAGCGTAGGTTGCACAGTGGTAGAAATGCTCACGGAGAAGCCCCCGTGGGCAGAGTTCGAAGCCATGGCTGCCATCTTTAAAATTGCCACTCAGCCAACCAACCCCCAGCTGCCACCTCATGTCTCCGACCATGCTCGGGATTTCTTGAAACGGATTTTTATTGAGGCCAAGCTGCGACCGTTTGCAGATGAACTGCTAAGACACACGTTTGCACACTATCACTAACACCTGCCTCAACTCAGCTTGCATCTACTGCATTTATTTTCTATTTGACTGCACTTTTATTTTTATTTTTTACAAAGAAAAAGGAGAAAAAAGACAAGAGAGAGAATATTCTCTTGAATCTTTGTTTCACTTAGATTGTAAACAATCTAAATTTTGTATCTAAAATGAGAATCTTCTCTCCTCTCCCACCCCACCAGGACTAGAACTTTTTGTTTCTATAATGTACTGATGTGGTTGATGTAGATAAAGCACTTTAGTACATATTTGTTCCTTATTTAAAGGGGAAAAAAAATGACAAATGCTTGGACAGTCAGGAACTGTGTGACTTTTTCTGACACCACTGACTGACTCAGGGTGCAGGGAAAAATAGACATGCAGCTAAAGGACAAGAAGATTACTTCTCTGTGATTCTTCTCTATATTGTAGGTACTTGCAGCAGAGAGTTCTAAGTTCTTATTATATTTTAGCATTTTAATCAGTTTCTGGAATTTACAGTTTAAGCTGGAATGTGCAGTTCTGAGAGTTAAATGACGAGACTGGAAGAACTTGGAACTCTTTGTACAGCAGTGTGTCTAACTGGTACTTCTATGTGACCAAAAGAAAATAACAAAATGAGCTCAAAACTAGTTAGAGGTTTTGGTGTAGAATTATTGTATTATCTTAATAGGAAAATAATTACAGGTAAACAGATTATAGGCCCAAACACCTAGGTACTACCATACTGCAAGAGGAAAATTTCCATACTAGACAAGGGTCAGCTATTGGATGTAAATAGTTAGGAGAATGCCTCCTGCTCTATCTGCCAAAGAGAACCTCTGTTGCATAAGCTTAGAGGGAGATGGTTATCTTAGCTGATAAAAAATAGTGATGTTGAGAGTCAGTTCTCCTCCACAATCCCTTGAATGGCTGGAGGGGAAAGGGAGGGACTAATCCTTGTGCAGTATATGAGTTACTTGATTCAGAATGAGCTACAAGAAATGTTTTCAAAGCTGTTAAGAGGCGCTAGGATGGAATGTATGTGAACATCAAGTGCCTGAATAATAAAAAATTCTTCCATTGTGCACTAAAAAAAATTGGTTTAGTAACGCAGGTCAGTCATCTAGATGTGTTGAAAATTCCTGAAAGTTAAACATCTTTGAACATCAGGAATAAGTCACTGAGAAAGGTAAGACTCCAGTTATATTTTTAATAAGGTAACACTGATGAATCCTCATGAACAGGAAGGCACAGCACAGAGAACTGTATGAAGAATAGGCCAAAAGTGCAAAGAGAGCCAGCAGTTAAATAACATAAGTGTGATTACTCCAGCCTGAGAATCCAGATGATTGGTGTTTGTCAGATTTTCAACTGTCATAAAGCGTACGTTAATCACTTTTCCTAATTCTGAAAGAGCATAATAAAAGAACAGAAGTATAACTCTGAAATAATGCTTCTCAGTTGAGAAACCCAGGTACCGATCAGGTTTAGTGAATAACTGACTTTTCACAACAGAAAAGTCAGACTCTCATATTTTTGTAGAAGAACAGAACATAATTTAAAGGGGCATTTGGAAATAAACTATTGGACTACAGAACTGAAATTATGTTTATTGTTTTGGATGATTCATTGCTTGCTTTTGTTGTTTTGTAAAGGCAAAGTGGGCTGGTACTATAACCCTTGTCCACTCTGACAGGGCTCTACCTGTTCTGTATCTTTAGAGGACTATCAGAGTGACGAAGTGCATGGAAATAGAACAATAAGCTTACCCATTCCCACAGTCATTTATGAGATTTCTGAATTTTTTCTGCTAAATTCCAAATGTTGTACCAGAGCATAAGCAGGAGTATGGATCTATCCCAATCACTTTACCTGTAGTGGAGTAAGAATGACTTTTTTGAGGCCATCTCTCCCGAGACAGAGTGGTGACTTCTTCAGCTTATGTGAGTATTTTACCCAATTTATAATTTTTTCGGTCAGCGTACACAACTGTGCAAAGTTTCCTGAGCATGGGAAGAACTAGTCAGATCAGGAAAAGTGTAGGAGGCTGAAAGGAAAGTCAGCTTGTACTGACTTCTTTTTTTGTTTCTCAGTCACAAGCTGTGAAGCAGTCTTTAAGGAGAATTGGTATATACTCTGATCTAGAGGACCTTTGCTTTATAAGCAAAATATAGGGACAGTAGGGATGGGAAGTTTAGTGTAGAACCTAATAGTTTATGTAGGTAATTTAAAGATCATATAGTTGAAATGATTGATTTCAAACAGATTAAGAAGATACTAAACTCAAGGTGAAAATGTATATAAAAATCAGTAGTGGTCAGTGATATCTGAAAAGGTAAGGAAATTTTATACTACCAAAAAGGGACATTAAAGGGAAAATGTAACCAGGTTTATCTGTAGCATTCATAATGTTTAGATATACTATTCTAAAGAGAAACTGCACTCTCTGAAGCTTGAATATTTTCAGAATCTAGTTTTCTTATAATGTGTCCTTTCTGTGAGACAGTGCTGGGTCATGTATATTGCAATATCACTTCCTCATTGTGACTTTTAATTACTGAACAATCAAGTTTGCTGCTTTTGTGCCTTTTCTAAAAAATGGCATTCAGTCATGACAATGGTTAGTGTTTTGGAGCCAGGAAAAAAAGAATTTTCAGAATGCATTTTTCATCATGTCTTTGACATGTCAGAAAGCTGCCAATGTAAAGACTGTGCTGCTTAAATGAAGTGGACGTTTCTCAGTTCCAGTGATTCCAGTAAAATTCCAGTGATTCCAGTAAAATTCCAGTGATTCCTGTAAAATTCCAGTAAAAGAAATATGAATTTAACCAAGGTTAGGCTTGAGCTAGGTCTTTTTCACCCTTTGGAGAATTTCTCTACTGACTTAAGTTGCTTAACTTAGAGTAAATGAGATGTAAAGATCCCTGCTCACAACTTCTTGTATGTCACTTAAAAAGCCACCAGCATTTTAGAATCATGAATTAGTCCTAATTATTGAATTCAATTACAAAAAAATGCCAGTGAAAGCAGTACTGCTGCAGGGTTGGTTTGCTTTTCTGTAAATAGCACAATGAAGCTGTGCTTTCAAAAATTAAGGATCGGTGTTCATGGTGAGTATGTGTATTTTCAAAAGACCTACTTATCTGCTAATGCATTTTAATATGCTATCTGTTGCACGTATTAAGTAACAAAATTTAAACTACTTCTGTGGTATGGTTTTAATGACTAACAGTCCTGTTAGAGGATGACTCAAAGTTTCAGTTGTGTTGTGTTAGAGCAAGTTGTTTATTTTTAATTTGGGTGATAGAAATACCCATGCAAGACCTCAAAAAGGTATGGATCTAATAATTGCAAAGTTAAATCTGCATAGACTTTTTTTTCTTGACAATTTAAATATAGTCTTAAAACTGCAACTTGACTTTCAACGTGATTTGTAGCTAAACAGTCCTTTCAGTATAACAAAATGAAGAGGTTTTTTTTTTAGCTAGTGCCTTTTTATGTGTATGCCTTAATTTTTATTCATGTTAGAACACCATATCGAAATATGTCATACAATTCCATGTCACCAAAGCAGTCTTAGAGGATGGATTTTTTCAATGTGCCCAAACAAGAGTTCGCTTAATTGCACTGAAAAGTGTACTTGAGTTATAATGTGCAGCAGACGTTTAAATTCAGAATTTTAAAGTGATGTCTGGCTTCCTGTGTTAACACAGGTTTTGTATTTGCATTCTGGAGACCATAGACTGATGCACATACCAGAAAGAGGACTTGTCTGCAATCACAGAAATAACAGAGTCGGATTTGCCTTCCTGGCTCTGGGTGCCAAACTCTGCAGCGGAGCTTTTAATGGGCTTGAAATCGTAGTTGTAAGGCTGTTTACTTTCAGTGCACAGGAATACGGTATGTCCAAGCAAACCAACAGATTTCTCAGTGAGATTAGCATGGTGCCCATGAAACTCTTTCCTGTGCCTTTTGGATAATCCTAATCCTGCCGTTGTCTTGACTGAAAGCCTCGTAGCACTTGTAGGTACAGCGCAGTACAGCAAGCCATTCTTTGGACAACATAGAGTGATGTCTAACTGCAGCTTCAGAGACTTGAGCAAATTGGTCAGATCTACAGTTATTTATAACCAATTTCATACTTTTTAATCTTGAAAGACTTTGTCACGCATATAGAAAACTATAATGTGTGTGCTTGAATGTAAGTCCCTATGATGTTTCTGGAAAAGCGAAAGTATTACTGCCATTGTCATTTCTTCTTGCTGGTAACTTGCTGTCTTGTGTCAATGACAAGTATGCAGTGTAGAATCACATACAATTACCAAAGCTTTTCTATTCCGTACATATAGCCAAAAGTGATGTTTCATGGATTAGTACTGTCACTTATAGATAGTGTATATCCACCAGTAGGCTGTCGCTGACTGAGTAAAGCAGGTACTACTAAAAAGTGATAGACACTGCCCATGTTTCAGAGATATGGGTGTTCATAGTTGCTGTTCTGATACGCAAAATTCATGCCCGCATTAAAATGAAGAGTTTTCTTTTTAAAGCTCTTTCTAATTTAATCTTATTGTTGTAATTCTAAAACTAATGCATAAGCTTGGTGACTAAACCTGGTGACTTCTATAGCTGGGTTTGAGCTTTGGGACATTTAAGGAATGCCATGAAGATGGATTTGTGACCTAACCTGCTTTGTGCGCCATAGCGAGAACATTCCAAAGCTGCTGGGACGCAGTCAGTCCTCTCAACATGACAGTCAGATGTCACCCACAGTTACCTACCTGGGTGTTGGTGATGCCTTCAGGAGGAGCCCCTAATGCACACCAAAGGGTCAGGCAGAATTTCTCCTAACCCACGTCTTCTGAATCAAAATCCGTGATCAGAAAACAAAGGAGCTCCTTTCTCTGTTTATTTCCCCCACTTGGCCTGCATGATTTATTTTTCCTTCTAGCTGACAGAGCTTAAACACTGCATAGGTGGTGTCCACCGATAGCTCCTGAAAAAGGTGTGTGTACAGCTTTAGATCAGGGGTCCTGTCATTTGAACCCAGGACGCTGCAGCTCCCGGCTTCCTGGAGCAATCCTTGGGTTTTCTCTAGCAATATATACACGCATGGAGGTGAGGGATAGATGGGATGGAGGAAATAAAAATTCTCACATTTCAAAGCAGTCACGCCTTGGCTAGGGCTTGGTTTTCATAAACTTATTTTAAAGGGAGAGGAACTGGATTAAAACAGATAAGAGTTTTATCTCATGGTTCAGCCCTTACGTTGAGTCCACAGATGAGGATTGGAGGTCAGGGTCTTCTGCTGAGAGAGAAAGAAAAGGATACTCCAACTCCAGGGTGGATAATCATGGCAAATAGAGCTTTTTCGTGCTTTTTACCCTAGAACTAGATGATACTTTTCCCCAGAAGTTTATATAATGTGATATAAAAACAAGGATTGCATTTTCTTTTCTGAACAGCCATTAGATTGTTGGTTCCCTAGTGTTTGTTTCTTGTTAATACCCGTAAGAGGTGGTGTCAACTTAAAATTGGAATAGTTTATTAAAATATAGTGTCTGTCATCTCAGACCTCACAGGAGTTGTATAATGGAGTATCACTGTAAATACGTGGAGGAGACTTAGATTAATTGGAACGTAGGCTTTTAGTTTTCATGAAGCTATGAATAAAAATTTGTAAATTTACTCTTGATCTAATGTACATTTTTATGTAGCCATTAAATTCTCTATTTAATCTATCAGTTTCTCACTGTAAATGTTTTTACTCTCAGTTGAATGCTGGGCACAGTTTGTAATGTATGTACACAAAGGTGGTTTTTTTCTATCAACGTTGACTTTTTTGCACATTTTTGGAAATATTTAATTTGTACACTGATTTAATACTCTGACCAATTGTCAGTGGGTGTATGAGAATCACGTGTGTGTGCAATGTACTACTGTCTGGATGTATGGTTTTTTTATTACTTTTGAGATGTTGCTACCAGTAACTGCACTGCTGTTGCTGCTTTACATGGAATATCTTGTGTATAAAAAAAAAGATAAAAAGAATTAAACAATTAGCCTATGGTTATCATGGTTGAGGAACTCAGGAGTTGGGCATTGCTTACTAGTTCCGTTGTCTAACAACCTTCCAAACTTAAAAATGAACAAACAAACCCCCCTTGTAATTCTGTGTATGCATTGAATGTGTGTGTATATATCCCAGTAATCTTATTCCACAGTTTCATTTCTACATTTTTATGAACTTGTTTTTTAAGGGTACTATGTTTAGTTAGAATAATTAAATATATAAAAGCTTTGAGAGATGATTTACTAGATAAATATATTTTCAGCTGGCTGATGTTCAAAATATTTTTTTAATTTTTGTTTTTAACCATTCGAAATGTATTTGTATTTCCAGAATCAGACACGAATTGTACTTAGAAATATATTAAAACACTCTGTAGGGACAACAGTGTGATTTCTCTTTTAAGAACCCCGTATTTCATAACACGGTGCAATGTCACTCTCGTACCTCACTTCCGAGTTGCCCTTTGCATTGTTATTCACAATGCACTTTGCGGAAGCCTCTATTTAATTTATTAATTTTTAATTATTTTTCTCTTTTCCCTGATACGAGGCTGCCCCCGAGCCCCCGCTCTCTGCCCGCCCGCACGTCCCATCCCGCGGCGAGGGCGGCCCCGGGAACAGAAAATCGATGGCGCCTCCTCCCGTCCCGCCCCGCCCCGGGCCGTGCGGAAGTGACGCGCGGGCGGGCGCAGCGCAGCGCGGGGCGGCCATGGGCAGGAAGGAGCGGGGTGAGAGGGGCCGGGACGGGATTGGGGGCGCGGGGACCTTTTGGGGGACCCTTGAGGGGGGCTCGTCACAGCTCCCGCTCTGCTCCCAGATAAGAAGAAGTCCAAGAAGCGCCATTACGACGACGACGAAGACGATGAGGACGAAGGTGCCGGGAAGGAGCCGCAGGAGGCGGTGCCATCGGCGGCGGGGAAGCAGGTGGAGGAGAGCGGCACCAAGGTGGACGAGTACGGGGCCAAGGACTACCGGCTGCAGATGCCCCTGAAGGCCGATCACCACTCGCGGCCCCTCTGGGTGGTGCGTGCGGGGGGCGGCGGTGCCAGGGCGTGGGACGCGCTGGGAGCCGGGCCCGTGGCGGGGTCAGTGCGGGACACGGGCAGGGACTGGGGTTTCCCCCATGGAGAAGCCGGGGCCGGGCGGGGACGCCCCGGACAGGCCGGGATGTGCGGGGGGTAGAGCCCCGGAGTGGCCTCGGAGCGCTGAAAGCGGGATTTGCTGCGGGGCGGGGCGGCCCCTGCAGCGCCTGTGCGGGGACACCCGGGATGGAAGCCCCCGGGAATGCCCAGGGAATTGCTCACAGCCCAGCAGCCGCCAGGCAGGGCCCCGCTGCCGGGCCCCCCTTTTCGCGGGGGTGCCATGGAGCACCTAAAGCCAGACGTCTCCGGGTGGGCCGTAGAACGGCCCATAGAGGCGCATTGACTGATGACACGAGTGGAACTTGTTGTTGCAGGGATGCAGGGACAGGATTTGTTTGTTGGAGTGAAATAGTTTTAAGACAGACTGGTCCCGTTTTCCGTAACTGGTGCTGTTTGTTTTCTCTTTTCTGAAAGGGACCTTAGTAAACCAGCCTGGCCAGTGGTGCAGCATCTAGAGAAGAGGTGGTTGCCCTGCCAGCGTCTGTCACCAAGTGCTGTGACACCCCAGGGCCTCCTTTCCCCCTCCATTCATTCCTTCTCTGTAAAATGAGTGGGGAGTTTTGTTGTTTCAGGGGAGTGGGGCTGGAAGCTTGCATCTGCTCAAGCCATTTGTTTAGCATTAAAAAAAAGGGCCAATCAGTTGGGAAAAGCTTTATCGATTTGGGTGTGGTTTATCCTTAGTGCCATGGAAGGGACATGGACAAATCAATGTCTGGACCCTTTCAGAAGGCAAAATTTATGTTTCTGCATCTCCGGTGTTGTTATAAATTCATTAGGGCAAACCCTTTTTCTGAAACCCAATAGTGTCTTACTACCTAAATAGCAGATTGTCACTGTGTCATTACGGCTACTTCATAGGAAATCCCTGATTCATTCAACCAGTACTGCCGTGCCCTGAGCATTTCTTATTATTTCTGCAGGCTCCTGATGGCCATATTTTTCTGGAAGCTTTTTCTCCAGTTTACAAATATGCACAGGACTTTTTGGTTGCCATTGCTGAGCCCGTGTGCAGACCCACCCACATTCACGAGTACAAGCTGACTGCTTACTCCCTGTATGCTGCAGTCAGTGTTGGTTTACAGACAAGTGATATCACTGAGTATTTACAAAAACTGAGCAAGACTGGTGTCCCAGATGGAATAATTCAGTTTATCAAGGTAAGGTTGTTTTATTGGCATTGGCAATACATCTGTTGCTACTAATGAAATCCTTTCCTTTTGCCTCTGCCTAATTGATTTATTATTTTTTAATTATTCGTTGGTTTTAACTGTCATATTCTGTCACTGTTTCAAGAGAACATTATTTTATCTTTTGTCTTCTTCTAAAGTATATTTTTGCACATACACTATTTCCATAATATATCCTGTGTGGGGTTTATACCTTTTTACAAAAAAATACACCCAAGTGTCTTTGTAGATACTTTGACCCAGTAGGAATTGTACATGGGGGGAGCTTCCTCAGATTTGCTCTTGAGGAAGATTATGAGTGTGGGAAGCAGTCTGGAATAGCTGGGCACTATAAGACATAGCCTGCCTTATCCTGCAACTATGTTCTTGCAGTCTTGGAAGCAGATTGGAATTAGATATAAAAACTGAATACCTGTGACTGATTTCCTGCATGAGATGATGTGAGCATCTTCTGAAAATACCTTTTCAGGTTTGTTCCATGATCAGAACAGCATTGCAAGTAAATGTTTTTTGGTAACATGCTTTCCACAAAGCCCTAAACCCATTGCAGCGTTTGGTCCGAAACATGGAATTGCTCTTTTGCATGTTCCTAACGACTGCTGTGTTTGTTTGTAGCTGTGTACTGTCAGCTACGGGAAGGTGAAGCTGGTTCTGAAACATAACAGGTAAGTGGCTTCTTCCTTAACTCTTGTGGCAGAGGAAGCCTTTCAAACACAGACCTGTGTGTGAGTGAGTGCTCTCAGTAGCTCGAGTCTCACAGCTCCCAGCTGAGTGTAGCAGCTCTGGGTACAGGATCACTTTTACAGCTGCTGGAAGTATTTAATACATTAGCCAGTGAATTCAGTTTGGATGTCCTGAGCTAGTGCTGGTTATTGTAACATTTTTTAAAGTAGGTTGCAAATTTGATATTCTAGCTTGTTTCTTTATTGCTTGGACTTGCAATATCTCCTTGAGGTTTTCAGATCATTGTTTCATTCCTTCCTTCCTAATTTACATGAGACTGGTTAGACAAGTTTTTCACACTGTCCTGCAGTCTTGTGTATTCTGACTTTCAGTCCGTTACTTGGGAAGGATAAGCAAATTCACTGGCAAGAGGTGGGTGCTTGTGATCGAGTTAAATCTGATTTGTTTTAAACCTAGAGGACAACGCTTGAAGGGACCTCGTGAGGTCAGCTCATGTATCTAAACCTGTGATTCTGCAGTAGGGAGGGAAAGGAAGGAGACAGCAGGAACCTGAAGACCATGTCTGTAACTTGTCTGTGTTTTCTCTTTCTCCTTTTATTTTTTTTTGTAAATTCTCTGTGGTCTGACAGCCATACATAAGCCCTGGGACTATAATCTAATGCTCTACTTGTGCTGCTGCTGTTTTGAACTTGCTGCTTTGGGTAGAACTTGCACTGGTATTACTGGCAAGCTTTTTTGTTTCTGAGAAAAAGATTTCTCTCATGCCACTTAAGTCTCTCTTGGCTCATATTTTAACTATGATCTCAAACCAGTGTCATTATTGATGAATCTCCAGGATGCATTAGTTTTAAATTTTTAGGTGGTTTGTCTTCTGAAGTTTTGGAATTTTGTCTTTTGTGCTTTTTTTGGTGCTGTAGACAGTACTTTAAAACACCACATCCAGTGTTTTCACAATGGCACCTCAGTTCAATCTCAAAAAAATGGACTTGTGTTGCAGTCACAAATAAGACATGTATGTGAGAGCTCTGGGCAATTCTGCTGGAGTTTTCCCACTTATGTTAGAGAACGTTTGAGCAAGATGGATAGCTGCAAAGTACATGATGCTTTTGGTATGAGGCATCTTTTAAAAATTTTGGTTGCCATAATGTCTCTGTTTTTAAATTAGCACCCCAAGATTGGATGCTTAAGAGTGCATCTGGGGCAGCTGTGTATTTAGCATCTCTGCCACTCTCCCTATGAGTTATTGAGTTGATTAGTTCATAAAAATGTTTTTCTTTGTTCTTTAATTTTAGGTATTTTGTGGAAAGTACCCACCCTGATGTTATTCAGCAGCTTCTGCAAGACCACATAATTAAAGACTGTCGCCTGAGAAATGCTGAGGGTGAAGAAACAGAGCTCATTACGGAGACATTCACGAGTAAATCAGCGGTATGTTTGGGCATGTTCTAAAACTACTGCAGTGAGATCAAGGTAGATAAACTCTTGAGTAGATTGGAGTGGTTATTTGTTTGTTGTATCAGCTTGGTTCTACCCACAACAATCTGTGGCTCTTTAATGAGCATAAGTTTGTGAGAGAGGGGAGGCCAGAGTAAGTCTCTAATGAAACCCTTGGTGAAAATTCATGTCCATCTATTTCAGATTGCCAAATCCAGTGAAGGAGGTCCATCAACATCACAGGGAACAGATACTCAGAATAAGCCAGATGTCCCAGCTGACTTATTTGAGTTTTATGAACAGATGGACAAAGATGAGGAGGAGGAGGAGGAAACACAGACAGTGTCTTTTGAAGTCAAGCAGGTATAGTATTTTAGTCTGCATTTGTAGCTTTGGGGAATGTGCCGAGACTTGCATGTAAGCATGAGAACTGAATGGGAAGTGCTGTGGCTCTTTGTTTGCTAGGGAAGATCACTGGGAGTCATTAACATTTCCTTCCTTTTGCCTTCCAAAATCGAATAATCTTCCTACAGGGGGTGGCAGGCTGGGTGTTGTTCCTCTGCTACCTGCATGGTGCTCACAGACCAGAGAGGCTCAGTGGCTGAGGGAGGTTCCTGTCACATGGGGCTGAGCGTTGCTCTGTGCAAGACAAGTAAGAATTCAGTGGAGGGCTGCTTTCAGAGAGGGGTTTTTTTTGTGATTCATGTTTGCAGAAGGAACTCTTGGTGCTTCCAAGTTCATTACTTAAGAAGGAGAGCTGGACGTTGGCGGACAGTCCTTGCTTGACCTTCAGAGAGCTTTTGTAGAATTTCTCAAGTTGTTTTTGGACTTGGTGATTCTAATGGTGGCTTACTGGGGGAAAAAGAATTTATAAAAGAAGATAACTTAATAGCTGTTCTGTTTATTTTAAAACACTCAAACCAAACCAACAACCTCTGGATGATTGACTCAGCCTGTCATTGTGGTGGAATAACTTCCATATCAGGGTATGGAGGTTTTCAGAATAACAGATGTGCAGCTTTAGTAGGTCCTTCTGTGTAACACACAGAACCCTTTGTGTCTGTTACTGAGCTCATTATTGTAGGACTTCAGGGTGTAGTTTAGTCATTGCCAGATAAGCAACACATCCGAGATGAATGCATTATGCTCTTCCATCTGCCTAAAAAGCCCTCTCTAATAATGGCTGTTATTTAAAATGTTTGAGGGGGCAGGGGTGATCACAGATAAAGTTTCTGGAATCAATCTTAACTCTTGCAGACTTCATAAGCATAAAAAATAGAAGTAACTTCACTTGGTACTATATCATCTAGTTGTTTCTAGGGAAAAAATAAAAGAAAGAATTAATTCAGATATGGAGAATTTACCATCTGAAGCTTTGTTTCCTCTTTAGGAGATGATTGAAGAACTTCAGAAGCGTTGTATCCATTTGGAGTACCCCTTGCTGGCAGAATATGATTTCAGAAATGATTCCGTGAATCCCGATATTAATATAGATCTGAAACCTACTGCTGTCCTCAGGCCCTATCAAGAGAAAAGCCTAAGGAAGATGTTTGGAAATGGACGAGCCAGGTCTGGTGTTATTGTCTTGCCATGTGGTAAGTTTCTATGTTGGTGCTTAGGAGTTTTGTTCTTTATTTGCCTTTGGTAAAGGGAAATTCCAAATAATACATCTGCTTGGATTTCACAGAGCAGCAGGGACTGTTCTGGTACCAGTGTGCAGAGTCCTGTTGGGTTTTAGGAGCAGGTGGCAAGGTTGTGCTGGGGAAGAGCCAGTTAACAGAGCAGTGTTGGTGTCCCTGCAGGGACTGCGGAGCTGGTGGGTGGCCGTGGTACCTTCAGGTTGCCATTCACACTTTCACTGCGTCCTCTGTCAGCTCTGCTCATCTGCCAGTGAAATGTAAAGCTGTTGGCATTGGCATCATTTGTTCCTTGGTTGGGAATAGGGAGATGGGGGTGGAGCTGGGAATACAAATGTGGCATAAGGTGGTGAGGGTTCTAAGGAAGAAAAGAGCTCATGTGCACAAGTTTTGGGCAGGGGAGATTGAGGTAGAAATGAGGAATGTGCAGATTAGGACAACGTAGGGGAAGCAATGGAAAAGGAGAGAACAGCAGACTGTGCAAGTGCCCTTGGTATTGAGGGTGGAGAAGGCACAATCAAGGTATGATGAGGGCCTGAGACAGTGTGTAAGAAGAAGTGTGAAGGAGGAATGGGAAGATCAAAGGACTTCTTTGTGGGAGAATGCACATAACTGGGAGAGACAGAGGAGTAGATCACCTCTAGGGAAGCTTTCTGTAGCCACCTGTATTTTAACATGCTTTTGAAATTAAAAAGCATCAAAAATGATTGCTTCTAATTGTCAAAACCATTGTTTACAGTTATTTTCTTGAGAAAATGCAGTTATGTGTCCAGTAGACAGTCCACTCGGGTTTTTTTTAGAAACAAATATTCCATTTGTTTAAGACTGTTGCAGCAAAGAAACAACAAGGAACTTGTCCTTGCATGATTTCATATCCTCTCACAGTTCTCCTCTGCTCTTTTGTTTTGTTTTCCTCCTACTCTCTACCTGAGAGATGACTAATAAATGTCACTCCTCTTGCCCTGCAGGTGCTGGCAAGTCTCTGGTTGGAGTGACAGCTGCATGTACTGTCCGCAAGCGGTGCCTGGTGCTCGGGAATTCTGCAGTGTCCGTGGAGCAGTGGAAGGCCCAGTTCAAGATGTGGTCCACCATCGACGACAGCCAGATCTGTCGGTTCACCTCTGATGCCAAAGACAAGCCCATTGGCTGTTCTGTTGCTATCAGCACATATTCCATGTTGGGGCACACGACAAAAAGGTCCTGGGAAGCAGAAAGAGTAATGGAGTGGCTTAAAAGTCAAGAGTGGGGCCTTATGATACTCGATGAAGTACACACTATCCCCGGTAAGGAAAGGGCCTGCAAACCTTTTGTATTACATGCCATGTTAATGTCACTCTGCTCTTTCAGAGTTTTTTGCTGGTTTTCTCATGATTCATATAGTGAGTAAACCCATGGCTTAGGGTTTTGAGACAAGTAAACTGCTTCGTTCTACTTCTTTTTTCTTTTTTTTCCCCTAATACTATGCAGTTTAACTGACCATTAGTTTTCTGAAATCCTTCAAATTGGACACCGTGTTTTCTATAATGGCAGTGTAAAGTACAGGTTATGTGTAGGTTGATAAAGTGCTCTTAAAATACATTAATTACATTTGTATAATTTTACTGTATTTGAACAGGAGAGGAATTAATCTGCCTTATTTTTTTCTGAGATGCAGTGGCACTGCAGGCTAGCTTTTAATATCTATTTCTGCTCAATATAGTCTGAATAACTATAGTGATTACCATCCAGAAATAACTGTTGTCTTTGAAATTACTATGTAATTGAGATCTATGCTACTGGAAAGCAATAATGTAGTATTAAAGTGTCTGTAGAATAATCCTGGCTAAAAATACCACCCAGGATTCTGTTAGCTGCTCTACCTTATTCTCATTTGAATATAATTTGGTGTCTACAGAAATAATAGATTTCGGAAGTAGACCTTGATGATTAACTGCCATTTTATTAAAGTAGCACAGTGCTGGCACTGTTCTGTCACTTTTGTTCTTTCTTGGTTTCGTAAAAATGAAGGTATGGCATCTCCTCTGTGACCTCTAGCAATACTAAGGATAAGTAGTTCTGCCATATCCTACAAGTCCTGAACGTGGCAATCAGCCAAGAGTCCTTGTGTTGTAGTTCTTTCTAGGAAATAATATAGACCTAAACTAAGCCATGTTACCTCTGAATATATTAATTTTCTTTTGGGGAATGTGAAATAGTAAAGATTTCAGGTTTACATGGATTTTCAGAGTACACTGACAATGCAAACTAAAGGTGCAATCAGTGTGAAGTTTTGCTGTAACACAGATTTGTTAGGAGTGTATGTGAAACGGGGTACAGTTTCCCAATGCTGTGCTTGCTTTGTGCTCAGGAGTTGATGAAAGTGGGGTTTTTTTTAAGTTGCAGTATTTGTCTTTTAAAACCATTCAGGAAAGTAAACAAAAAATTTGTCTTGCATTTCTTAGCAAAAATGTTCAGACGTGTGCTCACTATTGTACAAGCTCACTGTAAACTGGGGCTGACTGCTACCCTGGTCAGAGAAGATGATAAAATTGTTGACCTGAACTTCCTGATTGGACCAAAGCTCTATGAAGCCAACTGGATGGAGCTGCAGAACAGTGGCTACATTGCTAAAGTCCAGTGTGCTGAGGTGATGCTCTGCTTTTTGGTACTTCTAGTGTTTATTTAGTATGCTTATAACTTTTTGTTATTTTTTTTAAGGAAGATGTATAAAATTATAAGTATTTAACTGGGAAAAACAGCTGCCCTTATGACTTTTCATTTATTTTGTAGCTTAGGCAAGGCTGTTGCAGGTCAGTATGAACATGGGACAAATCCAGTAGCCACATGTTCTTCGGAGTGACTTCAGCACTCTTTCTGTTTGTGGGGATTGTGATGCTTGATCAGCTGTGTTGCAGTCAGCATTTGGAAATGTGAACAGTGCACTGCTGTAGACCTGGTTCGATGCAGTTGACATTCATGTTCTCTTATTTGACTTTGTATCTTAAAGTCAGTTCTCTGCAGTAGCTTAACGTCGTGTTATGATGAGCATAACATCAGGTGCTGTGCTGGAACCTGCTTTCTGGAGACAGCACCTGGTAGACAGTCTGTAGTTGTTGAGAAAAATTCTTGTAACTCTTAAAACAAAGAAGGATAGTAGAAACTTTAAAAAACATAGGAAAACACCTGCTTATTTCAAACCTGAATGTATAAGGGTGAAACTTGAAAACATAGGACTGGATCTCACCGTTCCTTTCCAATATAATGGTGTGAACTCTGTTCTTTCCAGCATATGGGTGAGAGGAAAATCTGGTATCAGAGAAGTGGAAGTCTTTCACACAGGCACATTAGAATGTTAAAGTAATTTCTGAGTCAGCCTAAAAGTCTGACTTTATTGTCTCTGATAATGGACAACGAAGATACTTAGGGAAGAGTATAAAAACGGAGCAAACATGTGTTACTTTTCCTGTCATGTCTCCAAGCTCTCCATTATTTACAAGCTGTACGTGGTTCCTGTGTAAGTATCAGTAGATTGCTTTTTCATGAACTTGTCGAGACTCTCACTGAATGAAAGTTTTAGCAGCTACAACGTGCTATGGTAGTTCCATAACTGTTTCTTGTCTCTTTGGGTTTTGGGGGGATGTTTTCCCCATTGTTTGTGGGGGTTTTCTGTGTTGGTTCTTTTTGTTGGTTTGTCGGTTTGTTTTTTTGTCTTGTTGTTGTTATTGTTACTATTCTTGTGGTTTATTTTAAGCCTATCTTGCTAATTTCATGCTATTCTTCCTAGCTCTAGTACTGGAATAAAAGATGCATATGCAGGTCAGCTGTCATCCTTTTTGAACATTTTGCAAACTGGAGGTTGCAGAATTTAAAAAACCCACTGTTTTGAACTTGCAGAATGCAAGCGAAGGGCACCTAGAAAATAACTAGGTTGAAGGGGGAGTAACCAGTCCTCAAATTCAGAGTTGCCCATTTAGGCACTTTGGGTAGTTTTGCCTTGTGAGCAGAATTCTTCTCAATCCCTGAACTGCCCTTTAGTCATTGAAAAGTGAAGCATGGGCTGTGTTTTGTTGTGAATGATGGGAAAATTCTGCACGTTTATATTCTTTGGGCCAATATTTTGAACTGACATTAGATGGCATACCAAAAACAAATCATAAACCCCCCCCAGTATTGATGGCTGATAAATAACAAGTCCAATACATGCACAACTGCATTGTATATTTGTTCGGATTTTCTTGATGTGTTATCGAGCAGTAGCATCTTTAGTCGACTTGACTTGTTCTCTACAGCTAGGAAAGGTGTCTGGTTTGCTCTTGGAGCACAGTTCTTTCCAGGTGACCAGAGAAGGCAGTGCAGCTGTCTGACAGGGCAGGTCATGGTCATTGTGGGTGCTGCTCTTCCACTACTCTAAAAAAGAACAAGCAGCACAGTTTTAAAAGTTATACAACAAACAAAACAAAAGAATACAACAAACCTGTTCTTTACTCGTATTTTCAGAGTTTTGTAATTTACAGATAATCGCTTTCTGAGAAGCCGTACTAAATTTTTGGCTTGGAGTGCGTATCTTGCAAAATGTAAAAATGAAGATATCATTGGGATGAGAAGTAGATCTTACCCATTTTTGAATCCAGAAGAGAATGCAAATACAAAATATATTGGGTTTGCCATGTAGTCAGAGGTATTGAGTAATAGATGAAATTTTTTACTGCAGTCAGATATTCAGTATTCATATCTCATTGTCACTTTGATATCATTCACTTCTGATTCAAGAGTTTTAAGTCTTTCGTTCAGACAGCACAGGATAACAGCAGAGCCTATTCAGTGCATAAGTTTATTTTTAACATAGTCAAGGAATGAAAAACGCATAATCTAGCATTTAACACACTGGAAAAAATGTTTTGAAACAAAAAATTAGTTATTAACAGTACAGAACAATTCATGTTTAAATAAACTGCAAATTATCACTTAACTTCCTCAGCTGAATGGTGGTTATTAAAGAGAGTTTTCTCTGCAGTATTTTGTTAATATGGATATGGGGGAATAACCGATATACAGCAGAGTGAATGTTTTCTAAATTATATGCCCTATGGATCATATGATTATATACTATTGATAGGGTAATATCATTGGCATAAACTTTTAAACTTCATAATTTCTTCTATTTTCATGCTACAGTAGAAAAAATAAGCCTAGACTTGTGGAGTACTATGATAGTTATTTACGTTATAAAACAATTGCTTAGGAAAGTCTGTTCAAAACTTCTAATCACTCCTAGTGTTTTGGAAGTTCTAGACTTTAGCTGTTAAAATAAAGGTCACTCTTCTATGGGTATATGAAAAAAATTGGTAAATTTGTTCTGTAATGAAGACTAAATGTGTCTCAGCTTTCAGAATATGGATAAAAATTTTTATGGAAAAAGCTTTGACTTCTGTGACAGGGAAATTATACAGACAGTTCATTCCTTTGATTGCTCTCAAACAAGTAGTAGTGCTCACTAGATTACTTAAGTATGAAACATAAGGGAACTATCTTTCAGTCTTGTTCCAGTCCCACTGCCTATTTCTGTCTTTGATCTCAGTGCCAAAGCATTTCGGAAGGCTGAAGTGTTGATGAGGTTAAACAGATTTTGGCAGTGCTGGAGACTACTCCAACTAACTGCTTTCATTTTGATACAGAAATTACTGTGTTAAAACCTGTGGCCTGCGCTATACAGAAAGTGCTAATCCATTATCATCCCAATGTCTTTTCTATTCCCACTGGAATAAAATGAGTAAATAACGGAGGGTTAATTTATGTGTGTGTGTTTTCTAATCGTAGGTCTGGTGCCCAATGTCACCTGAATTTTACAGAGAATATGTAGCTATCAAAACAAAGAAAAGGATACTGCTGTACACCATGAACCCAAATAAATTCAGAGCCTGCCAGTTCCTGATTAAGTTTCATGAGCGACGGAATGATAAAATCATCGTATTTGCTGACAATGTGTTTGCACTGAAGGAATATGCAGTCAGACTTGGGAAGTAAGTGTTCACAACCAATGATGGCACTGTTGTTTTCCTCCTTTCATGAAAATTTCTGTGCAATCTCATAGCTTTCAATAGTCTTTGATATTTCTTGTAATGCTTTAATTCCAATCCTCCTGTATAAAAAGGAGCTCAGGAGGGTATTGTTGGATGGATCTTACTGGCACTGCAACATTATTTCTGTGTAGAACAGTTTGAAAAGAATCTCTGTTTAGCACTTGTTTCAGAGGAGTTTACATCCAGTATTTCTGTTAAGGACAGTATTTCTCCGTCTATTATTATTTTTGTTGTTATTATCATCATCTTCATCATTATCCAGTTGAAAAAGGAGGGGCTTCTAAAAATATCACTAGAACTGTTTTCTCTAATGAATGGTAGCTTCCCCTGTCTCTGAGACACAGGTTTTCAAATATGCACACTCTGGATCTTTGAAGATCTTTTGGGACCCAGGACCTTCCTCTTGAGGTTGTCGAAAGGTCTCAACCCTGTCTAAAAAAACTAAGACAAGTTTTCTGGGGATGTGTGCTGTACCAGTGCACTACCTAGAACTGTTGTAATTGTTTAATAAACAAAAGGAGTATATTTCTCCCGAGAGCTCCTGGCTACCTTAAATGCCTGTAACATGAGTGCAGTTATGGAAGGTTGTACAAATAGAGTTTAATGAGGGCTCAGCATCATTGTGTTTGTAGGGTTTGGGTACAAATGATCAAGGAGAGTTTGCCAGGATCAGGCACAGAGATTATTGGGGAACATAAGCATAGAAGTTGGCCTCATCTGTTCTTGGACAAGCCCAAAGAATGTCTTGCTTGCTGGAAGCTGTGGGGCATTTGGATGGTGTATGATTTAATGTCTAGGAATTTCAGCAGTACTCCTTAGCAAAACACAAACAAGTCTTACTCTTTCCAACTTCCAAAATTCATGATCAGTTCTGAGTGTACTTTAAGAGCCGTGTGGTGCTGGTGTGCTGTGACATCAAACAGGAAGCCGAGCTAATGGTGCTGGATGAATTCCAACACCCGTGGTCTCTTTCATCATTTTTTTAATCTGTCTGGACAGAGATTAGCTGTAATGATGCCTCTGGAATGTCCCTAGCAGTGTTCAGTGCAGCACAGACAAAGCCTTTAGCAAAGGGCATGCTGGGAGGGGTGATGCTACATAGCACAGCAGTTATAAGTGGGGTAGATGCAACAGAAGCGTGGCAGGAAAACCAGTTGAAGAAATAGTAGGTGCTCCCTTTTGGTGTTCTTGAGTGAATTCTCTGTTTCTCTCATCATTCATGGAGCTCCAGGTTATCTGGCTGTCAGTGTTACCAAAAAAGGAGGCTTGCAGTGCTTGATGAAGGTGAGGGAGTCTTTGTTTTAACCAGAGATATTTGTATCATCATTTGCTGTGAGCAGCTAAAAGAAAGGGAACTATTGTTTTGGGTGGGGCAAGAATTACGTGTGTGCTGAGGAGAGCAGCCCAGCACATAGGGGCGAGTGCCATGCAGAGGGCAGGAGCACAGTTCCCACTGCACTTCTCATGGAAGCATGCAGGGTGGGTGGGCTCCTGGATGGATGGAGAGGTAGCCACAGTCTGGCTGTTACTGCTGACTCCTCCCTTAACTCCCTTTCCTTTGGTACTGGGGAACCATCAGGGAAAAAACATGCACATGACAGGAATTATTTTGACTGTAATTTTTGGGGCCGTAGACTCAAATTTGCTTAGCCAGCTTTTCCTCTGTCATGAGTCTGTCATCCAGTATAGAAGAGCTCATGTGCTGGCTGGTTTTTACTGGTGTTAGAACTATGTTTAAATCACTGTTTCTGAAGGACTGTGCCTCTGTGGTTTTGTCAGTTAATGGGAGAGGGATCTGTCTTTGCAAATCCCTCAAATGTCTTTTTGCAGTGAGGAAAACGAGTAATTAAAAAAAAAATCCATCTAGCATTGAATGTTTCTAGGTTCAGGAAAGTACTTAGATCTGTGTCAATGAATCACTGTCAAGTAGAATCTGGACATTTTAAAGTGGAGGATTGATAGCCAGGAGTTTGGGGTTTTTCTGTTCTTAATATAAAATGTCTTTGAATCCCTTCTTGGTGGTCTTAAGAAAAGAAAGGCTCACAAATGCTTTAGTTTGAGTTTAAATCTACCATTTAAGTTTTGGGGATTAAAACCATAACAATCTAAATAATAAATGAAATTTAAAAGGAGACTTAAAATATTAGTGAATGCTACTAATTGAGTAATAATGGTATTTTTTCAGAGTTAACTCATTTGCCACCTTCAATTTTTAGCTGTATTTTTCTAAATACCTGGTTAAGTACACTAAATAGAAAAATTAGATTAGAATTGACTATGATTTTTTGCTAAAAAACACAAACTAGAATAAAGTTTATAGTAAAGACAGTAAGAGGAGCCAATGAACAGGAATTAGTTAATAAGAATAGAAAACCCTAGTACTATGCACTGCATGTTTATGTTCAGCTACCATTCATGTATGTGCAATATTAAATGTTAAATGAAAAATTTGAACTTGGTTCCTTGTGTTAGAAATAATGTATGGAAATGTGAACAAAATAGAAACTGTAGAACTTGATTCCTGTTGTTTGGAAATGCTTGTTAACCAGCATTTGGAAAAGTAGTGCAACAGATGACAAAGCAGTGCTGTCCTGCATGCCTTTTTTTTTTTTGTGTGTGTGTGGGCTTTGCTGTTTCAAGCTTTTTAGTTTTTCCAGCTCTGTTCTGAAAACAGCCAGACCCTGGGAAATTCAGACTAGTTCAAGTTACTCATGAAGTCTGTGGGCAACTGAGAGTTTGTGTGAACCTTCAGGACTGAGATACTGACTGTTCCATGTGATTCATTGTCAAATGTTAGAAACCTTAGGTGAAATGCCACTGTGAGCTGCTCATGGAATGTTTGGGACCTTGTTCTCAGGCCCAGAAGGTATTAGAAGGGGCAAGAGGTTAACTTTAAAAGCAACAATAATTTTCCCAGAACAACATCCAGCCCCAGTTTATGACACTCACTGTATCCCTCATAGAGAAGCCTGGATTTTCAAGTGTTTAAATAGGAAGCAAAGGTTGCAGCTGTCACTGTGCTAACTCAGTACATTTGAGGAAAAAAGTCTCTTTATTTTAACAGCTGTCTTCAGTCTTTCATGTAGGCTTAGCAAATGTATTCGATCTGTTTATATACAGCTTCACTGGTGCTCGTAATTGCAAAACATTTGTGACAGTCAGAATTTCTGGCTGACTGGGTTGCTGCAGAGGGTTCTACAAACCACTGGGCAGCTGCCATGAAGAGCCAAACGAGTTAAAAGTAAACTGAAAGCTGTACCAAAATGTTTTGGTTTTGTATCTGTCCAAATGTGTACTGTTCTCCCTGCCATGGTACCTCATAGAAAATGAGTAAGAAATCTTGAGTTTATTTCATTTACATATGTTTTGTTCTTTTCAGACCCTATATATATGGCCCTACTGCACAGGGGGAAAGAATGCAAATTCTACAAAATTTCAAACACAATCCAAAAATCAACACTATTTTCATTTCCAAGGTAAGTGAGGACATGCGCTGCATCCTCGTACCTGTTTTCAGAGTCAAATAAAGTTACACATGCATGGTGTGCATTTGACATCTTTGTATTGCAACTAACAAAGAAAGGTGTGCTTTGTATTTATTGTTTGTTGGGGGTATATGGAATTAAGATCCTGCTTAGAGGCTGTTGCTCTGTTATAGGTGGGTGACACGTCCTTCGATCTGCCGGAGGCCAATGTTCTCATCCAGATTTCATCCCATGGTGGGTCGCGAAGGCAGGAGGCTCAAAGGCTGGGACGAGTGCTGAGAGCCAAAAAAGGTGAAGGAGGTGGTGGTTGGGCTCTGGGCCTTGGATCATAGTATCCTAGAGCAGCAGAGACACTGGATGTTCATGGTGTTTCTTTATATCCTCCTTGGATTATGTTTTAGTCAAAGAGAGTATGCCTATATACCAGTGAATGAATATGAAGTGTCTTCTGGGTCAGTAAAGCTTAGTGATGGGAAAACTTGCAAAGGAAAAAAGAAAGCTGAAAGAAAATTATGGTTTTTTCTTTGGCCGTTCCTTCACTTTTTCATTCCTTGATAATTTCCTCAGAATTAAATCATTTTTAGAGAATCATAGTATTGCTCTAAAAAGCAAGCCTCTGGAAAGCACATTTTTGATACAGCAGATTACTTGCTTGTAAAAATTGCATTTGGTTTTTGATCAGCATGTTTTTGCAAAACATGGCCAAGGAGTTTTTTGTTTAGAAAAATTATTCTTAGACCACTTTCCACTCACACTTAAGCTCTGCACACAATGATTTTATGTGCAGTTTGTGCTTGTTACAGGTGAGGCTTTGTTTGAAAATGCATACAAAACACATGTTAGTGAATTAACAAAGTCTTAATGAAACCCTGGGTTTTAAAAGAGAATCCAATGCTGTTGGGGGAATAGACCTTAAGGATTATAAGTTAAAAAAAATAAATGCTAAGCAGCCCTGGTACATCCTGGACTTCAGATAGCCCTGTGAATTCTTAGCTAAGTATTTTTGTCTTACTTATTTTAATACAAAAACACTGCAAACTTTGGTTTACATGGATAAAACTTTCCCTTTGTCTCTTTTTATTAAGCTTTTTTGATATGCATTGGTTTTGCCTGCTTCTTTACATAATAGACTTAAAAATAATTTTATCTTTCACTTTGCCTAGCAGAATAAAGAAGCAGGTTCTTCTCAGAGCACCTGGGTGATTGTGTTAATCTGCATTTCCTTTTCCTTTTTTTCTTTTTCACCTATTCTCAATTATTAAGAACAAGAGTAGGAGTTCCTATGCCGTGTCAATCAGTTTATGCAAGGTCTGGGTGCAGCTAAACTTTGCAAATAGTTATTGTGGAGACAACTTATTTAAACACCTGTTTTTAGCATTTATTCCTTTTTTATTCTTTGTCACATTGTTCCAAGTGGAACTAATCACTGAATGATTTTGTCTCCTAGGCATGGTTGCAGAGGAATACAATGCCTTTTTTTATTCTCTTGTATCCCAAGACACTCAGGAAATGGCATACTCAACGAAACGGCAACGGTTCCTTGTAGATCAAGGTTACAGCTTCAAGGTAACTTGGCCCTGCCATTTGTTATACTTGGGGCTTAATTTTCATATTCATTCATGTTAGTATTAGATCAAATATTTAAGAATTCTGGTTGTGGAATGCATTAATGGAGGTTTTCCTCGCAAGCGAGAACTGTTCCAGTATTGTTTTTTCATCTGTGGGGGCAGATGCAAGTAACTCAGTACAGCTTCTAGAAAGGTGAGTGTAACTTCCAACCAGGCACCCGCTGGAGTGAAGCGCGCATCCCTTGCATGGTTGGTTGATGTTTTTGCTGTTCAGTTGTCCATCTGTGCAGGACTCCCATTAGAGATTATCATACTGGCTGTGCATAAAGCAGCGTTATTGGCTGTTCTTGTCATAGTGGCCAACAGCAATTTAGACAACTTCCAAAACTTCAGAAGTCACAAGTAATTTTCAAAGAGCCCCAGCCTCAGACCAGGATTTCACTATAGGGAGAAAATCTTTTTCCTAGTGGCTAAAGAGAACACAACAGGCAGGACTCATCCATCCTACATTCACGCATCTGACTCTGGGAATTAGGTCTAGCAACCCGTTCCTAAAGAATTATCTTCCAGGGATCTTTCTCCACATGCTAGTCTTGTGCACCCTTTCCACAGTGCTTCAGAGGCTGCAGTAGTACATAAGGCCAGTCAGGATGCAGAGATGTTGATAGGGTGGCTCTGTGTTCACAGAAACTGTTATGCTAATGGAGGTCTATGGACTGTGCTTATTTAGCTTCCACCAGCAGTTTGGCCTTCCTCTTTTAATTTTCTCGGCATGAAATGAAGTTTATGACCAGAATCACTGGGTTGGATGTTAATTAGTTTAAAAATGACAGGCAAAGGCTTACTGCACAGTAGAAATCTTCTTACCTACAACTCAAAGATAATCCTCCAAATAGAGAACATTTTCAGTGTTGACAGTTTAAGAGAGCCAAGACTTGAAAGTCAGAATTTTCCCCTAAAGTCCCTTTTGTGAAGGACTGAGTGCTGTCTCATTTCTCTAGACAAACTTGATCACCCCCTGTACTTCATTTTATGATGTATCTCTGTATAGATATATAGATATATATGTGTATTTTATATATATGTGTGTGTGCATGGATATATATATATAGGTATATATATATCTAGATGTAGATAGATAGATAAATAGATATGTATATTATGTATATATACATAATATACATACATATATAGATCTCTATCTATATATCCTCCAAACATAAAATCTCATTTCACCAAAGCTCCTCTATTTTATGGATTTCATCGTGTATCTCATTGAGCTTTCTTTTAATGCATGGGCTGCCCCATATGCTCATGTGTTAGGCTGTTAAAGGCAGCAGAGTATCATGATAGCTCTTGGGTATAGGAGCTTATTCCTTTACAAAACTGGAGCTTATTGCTCTGCTTAGAAGCCTTCCCAAGAGAAACATTGCTGAGGAAAGAATAAAAAATAAGGCTCCCATATCTGGCTCTGTATCTGTGCTATCTGTAGTGTTAAGCTGTTCAGACCATTAATAAAAGTCAAAGACAGTTCAACAGGATATGGAATCAGAAATCCTTGTCTTGGTTTTGAATAGCTAACAGTGAGGAGGAAGAGCCCTCACCTTGTACTGTGCTCTATTTCTTAGGTAATAACAAAGCTGGCAGGCATGGAGGAAGAAGAACTTTCATTTTCAACCAAAGAAGAACAGCAGCAGCTTCTCCAGAAAGTCCTGCAAGCATCTGACCTGGATGCTGAGGAGGAAGTAGTTGCTGGAGAATATGGTTCAAAGTCAGCTCAGGTAATTCTCTGAAAAGCATGTCCACAGATGGGACAGAACTGGACCATTTAATTTCCATCCAATTCTGTGTGTAATACTGTCATTGATGACCTGGTATCTTTTATGAAACATTAGAGAACAGATTTATTTTTTAAGCTGCATTAGCTTTTAGCTATTGGAATAATTCACTTTTTGAGCACTAGGAAGAAATTTGATATGGAATTCATGTCCTCCATCATATTTGAAGGAGATGATGACACATCTGTTGTTACAGATCTTCACATATATCTCCTAAGTCACATGCAATGAAAATAATTTTAAAAACTTTGAGATACAAATATGTCACAGCATATACTTTTTTTTGTGTGGCACTATGCTCCTTGAATCATGCCCTCATTTCCTCATGCCCAGAGTGCAGAAGCATAAGGGCCACTTTTGTTCAAGAGAAGAACTTGGAAGGCTTTTTGGCATTAGGGTCACTCAGTGGGCAGTGCTGCCCAGTAGCCAGTGGGTGTCAGTAGGTTAGAGCTGGTCTGTCTGATCACGCACTAAGAACATGCCAATTCTCCTTGTACCTGCAGGTGTCCCGTCGAACAGGCACAATGAGCTCGATGTCTGGAGCAGATGACACTGTTTACATGGAATACCATTCCTCACGGAGTAAGGCATCTACAAATAAACACATCCACCCACTGTTCAAACGCTTCCGAAAGTGATGCCCTCCACGTGTGCATTTTGTTAAAACTGTGGATCCATGTACCTGCTTCCTTAACTGAAAAGATGGAATTGAAATTTCTGACAGGTCCTTTAAAAGAATTTTTTTATATGAATCTGTATAGCCACATATTTACTTAGCAATGTATGTGCTCACATGGATGAATGTGAAAGGAAAGAAGGAACTAAATCTTACCACAGGAATAATACTGTCCAGTGACTGGATCCTGGTTATACCTGTCTGATTTTCAGGGTAATTAATAGATTTTATTTTTATCAGCTGAAGACTCTTTTTCGGAAGAATTCTGAAAAGGTTTTGTAAATGAAGTTTGTACTGATGTTTGAAATATTATTTATGTGATTATTGTGTTTGCTCAACTAAATGCTGGTTTTTTTAAATGCTTAAATAAAAGTCATTCATTGAGCTGAACGAATCCTGGAAGGAGCACTTTAAATAATATTTTTAAACTGGGAGCTAATTTATACTTGCGACTTAACCTGTCTTAAAATTCTAACAAATTGGTCAGAAATATTTTGAAGTTTGAAGACGAGAAAGAGAGACTCTCTTTCCAAAGTAAACTTAAGGAAAGCATTAGTAAATACAAATAAAGTCTGTGCTCTGTTTTCCTCATTTTCTTGTTACTGTTGAGAAGTTGCTAAAATAAAAGCTGTTTCCCTCGTCATTTATATTCTATTTATTAACCATGCAATAAAACCATCGTAACTGCTAAACAGTGCAGTGTCACCACGGAAGTTATTACTGAATCAAAAAGCGTTTTGACTTCTACCAAGGTGAGTTGGAAGAATGCGTGAAGGAAAGATTACTGAGTTTGCGGGTTTTTTTAATGAAGACTGCAATATAATTCTAGAAAATTAGAGGAGAAATGGTGGTGGTTTGTGGCAGAAGAATGCTTTTTAAATAACATCTGCCTTAATGCTGTAACAGTTACACTACTTGGTGTTGTATTACGAGGTGGAGTTTTTTTGCTGATAGAGCTTTAGGAACAACCTATGAAAGAACATTGATCTTGATGTGTTGGTTCAAACTAGGTTACTATAAATCTTTACCATACTGGAAGGAGCATGTATGGTACGGCTATCCTGGTTATATGACAAATATTCTTCAGAAAAACACTGATTCTGTTTCTTATTAGCATGAATTCACAAATTGAGAGTGTGGAAATACTGGAAGCAGAATTCAGAAGAGCTGGTGCTTATTTTCAGTCTGAGAATCAGGTAATTTTGAAAAGGAAACTGAATTGCTTCAGTTTAAACTCTGGGCTCAGAGCCCTACCCTGTAACACATGGTTCTTTCTCTTGTGCTGAGTCTTCTGCCTCACAAACTGGAACCAGCCAGTGCTTGAGTGGCTTATATGGAAGAGATGAATGTGCAGTATTGTGGTGCTGATTTCCTCTCCCCAGTTTAAAGCGTTATTTAGTTCTGATGGTAGTTTGGACCAGCTTCAGTGGCAACAGTTAGTAGCAAAATGATAATTTAGTATAATGGGAGGGGCCTGTGACAGTGGGATAGCTGAGCAAGTCAGCCAGTGTCACCCTGCGTAATTCTTTCTTAACACGCTTTATGAATTGCTTTGGAACTATTCTGCACCCTTCATACACTTGGAAAAAAACCTACTAAATGTGGAAATGGTTTAATATTAATTTCTGTAATTGTGGTACTAATAGTAGCTGGATTTAGGACAGTGCTCTAGTTCTTGTGTAGTAAATCATGGCCATGATGACTAATGATCTTACTCTTCTAAGTAATGGGTCTGTGTGGGATGCAGTACATTCACCATCAAGTAAAGCACAGTAATTTTACAAGGTATGAATGACTCCATGCATCAGTGATAGCATCTTGGTGTTCAAACTGTAGGATTAATTACTTTGATATTAACTGCAGTAATTATTGCCTGCTGTTATTCCAGACTGAAGCTGCAAGTGGCAGACTGGTGTGCATTTACTCACTGCAGGTGAGTTGCTGCTGCACAAGGTAGCACCTGTACCAGAAGCTTGTGCTTATGTGCTCTTCATCCTTGTGGCAAACCACCAAGAGTGTCTGTATGAAGGCATAAAAGCTTGAAGGGTGATGCTGCTACTCATCAAAATGACCTTCTACACTAAAAGGGCACAGTGACCACGGGGTGGCGTTTCAGCAGCGTTACAGCTCAGCAAAGACCCAACTACACCCAGATTGTGTTTCTCTGGCTCCTTACACCTCCTGATGGTCATCATTTTTAGTAGTGCCATACTTTTTTCTAGTGTGTTTAAAAACATGGGACTTCAAGGCAAGTTCTCAGGATAACTTTAGTGTTGTACACCGTAAGAATCACAGGGCAAGGATCTAAACCTATGAGAAGTCTACAAGTAGAGCTGAATTCTTTACAGTAGGTTCATGGGGGTTTTGTTAAGTGCTATCAGCACCAGGCACTGTTAGCTTTTTCTGATTTAAGTATCTTCATATTCAATTAGTATTTTGCATGTTAAGTTCAAAATTTTTCCCCTTTTCAGGAAAATGCATGGGAATTTTAGAAAGCATTTAAAATTCCAAAGGAGTAACTTCACAACTTGAAAAGATCTTTCAGAAGATGGGTTTGAGGACAGTCAGAAATGGCAAAAATCATGACTAATTATGGCTTTTTTAGTGAAGAGGTGTTTTAAACTACGCTGAAAATTTTTGCTTACATTTCTGACATTTTGGCCCTTTTCAGCTTTTCTTCCTTACAAATGTTCTGAAGAGCCTGTCTGCATAGTCTTAGCTGAGGGTGTTACTTGGGCAAAGTTAAATGCCTCTGATCAACTCTCTTTTACTTCCATAAATTGTATTTGTAGATGATTTATACTTGTAGCTATTTAAACAGTTACGTAAAACAGTACAATATTTATTATACTGGATGTCATAAAATGATGTTCAAATAATTACAAGCCAGATATAGCCAAGAGAATAATTCTAAAATAATAAGAATAATTCTAAAAAAACCCAGAATTCCTGTTAAGATGATAATGTAGCAATTGACTCTGAATACTGGTGTTATTAACACAAAGAGCTTCAACTGAACTTTGTCAGAGTTCAAGCAAAGAGGAGAGCAAGTTTAAATTGGATTTAGAAATAATTAAACGAAGGTAACAAAGTACAATTAATCAGACCATTAGGGGGTCTAGACTGAGAGAACAGCATGACTGTGGATTTGAAGACAAGTTATCCAAAAATAATACATAACCCGAATAGCCAAGTTTAGTTTGTATTATGATCCCATTAGATAACAAAAAGTTAACTAAAACTGAAGCATGTCTGCTGTGAAGGGGCATGTGCTCCAACTTGTTTGAAATAACAAAAGATACAACTGACTTGTTACATAAAAAAATATTTTCAGACTCCAATGACCAACAGGCTGAGACAAATGTAATTGTTTATATTTAAAAAGCTGTGAGTGTGTTTCCGGGTCAGTGTTAAGACATCTGATAAATGTATAAGCTGGAGAGAAATATTTATCTTCCAAGTCACATGAACATGCAAACAAACAGAAATCTAACAATAAGTAAACCACCTGAAACACTGAGTGCCAGTGGGGTTATACAACACGGTCCCTAAACTAGGACTACTGCTACCTCCAGAAATTCCTCAGGGGAAAGCAGGTACTGTTCTGGTGAAGTACTTAAAGGACAAAACCTCTGCAACTTTTTCAAGTATCTTGGATAGAAATACTCTGTCCTACAATAATTTTGATGGAAAAGAGATAACGGTGGGAAAATAGTGAATAGTGAAGAATTCCAAATAGGGAATTAACTGGAAAAAGGTACACCCAGAGAAAACTACAATAGTTGCAAAACTGTAGCCTTTACAACATGATGTATCTAGGTTTATCTCACTAGCATATTAATACAAGCAGATGCTTTACACTATCCTAATGGTGTATGACAAAATAATAATAAAAAAATCTACCATACTGATAGCTGCAAGCAGGAGTTTTTAAGAAAAGTTCGTATATTGCCTCCAGCAATCTAGAAATTACAATATGAATATAATTTTAAAGTCTGTGTAACTGTGTCTCTCAAAGCATCCTTAGACCAATATTAAGAAACAATGTAGCTACACCACATAGAAACCGAAGAAGGAAAACTTCAGCGGTAACCTAGACTGTGATACACCCAGATGTGCCTGACAGAGGTTCTTATGAAGTCCTTAGGAAGTTCCATGATAGCAATAACATCCTGCAGTACCTTGGCTATCTACCTGAGACATCCCAAAAATACCTGAGGTACCAAGGCTACCTGAAAAAGTAACCAGAAATCTGTAGGTATGAACTAAGCCCATTATTTTATGTTTCTCTCTCTGACATCTTTAACAAAAGATGTACAGATCTGTAGGCTGTTGTCATAGTCCTGGTAGTCCTCTTTTTCAGATGAAATAAGTTTCTTAACCTCCTGCTTATGTAATTTTTTTTAAACCTTCCAATTTTTTTTTTCTCTTGCTGTTCTCTGGACTCTTTCAAGTACGATGAAGCCCATTTCAAAGACATTATGTTAGCTTAAGCCAGCATATACTTCAGCAGATTTTAAGACTTTACCATCTACTTTTTATTCTTGTGATATTTACAGTTGCATTTATAAAGACTGATGCACCCATCTAACTTCTCAGTTATTTATTTCAATGGAGTTATCAGTGGCAAGAGTAAGCATGTGCACAAATCTTAATTGGATTGCAGCCTCAAAAATATAAGTGAAGGTAAATAAGGAAAACAAAAGCTATTAACTTCAAAGCTTACTAGACTTACTTTTCCAGCAGTTTATTCATAACTAGGTTCTAAAAATGTGGATTTTACTTGAGACTTTCTTTTTTTCTCAAGTTTTACCTGAGCTTCTGATTCATTTAGAAAACAAAGTGGGCTCTTCCACATAATTTCTGAAACTAATCAACCTTTTTCAGATTATCACTAGCATATTTGGAATTACACAGAAATACACACAAAACCAACACAAACACTTTTGAAACCATGCAGACTCCTACAAAGTTGACACAAGCTGCTTGTGGAGTATATCACATCCAAAAGATAAATCATTATGCAATACAAATAGCATCCCTGGATACTGTAGTTGACAGGAACTGTTGATAAAGTTATTGTGTAAAACCATTGCTACTCATTAGTGGATACACAAATGTTTTTCATATATGTTATGGGATGATGAACGGTTCTAAGAGAACTTCTTGCAGAAAATACCCTATTTTCTAACATACAGGAATGAATTAATGCCCCAGAAAAAAAATAGCCCTACCGCCACCTTTTTAATGTAGGAGAAAGATGGGATGAGCTTTTTGCCGAATTAATCAGGGAAAGAGGGAAAAACTGAACTTTGGCTGCATGTATAATGGGTAAATTTATCTGTTTTGAATTATACAAAATAATAGGTTCGTTCCACACAAGTCTCATCCCAGACCCACCCCCCTTTTCCAGCCTTAGGGGAGGGAGCGTTAACTAATGGTCTGTGTAAACTGATGCTCATGCAGTAAGAGTTTGGAGAAGTGCTCCTTGTGCAAGTTAAAGCAGGCAGTGAAGAAAGACCAACCAAATAAAAAGCAGCTGCAGGAGCAAAGTTGACCCTTCTGAAATTAAAAGACCATGTCTTTCTCCACAAGAGTTTTGACGATGAAATGCAAACAGACGATTGAATCCGAGAGAACTTACTTTTACCAGGCGCTTTTTGCCAGCAGTAGGTTTCCTGGACTGGCCAGACTGTGCAGCAGCCAGTCCCTGGCGATGCGGAGCAGCCCGCGGGAAGAGGCGGCGAACAAAGGCGAAGGGCGCGGAGCGGAGCTGCTGGAGGCCGCCCGGCGCCGCCTGGGCAGGGTGAAAAGCCTCCACGAAATGCCCGGACCCAACACCCTCTACAACCTCTACGAGTTCTTCTGGAAGGACGGCTTCGGCCGCATTCATGAAATCCAGGTACAGCTCACTCGCTTACTTAACGCTTTAATCACGACAGGGTTACTTAAAATCTTTACTTTTCTCACCGGGTCAATCACCGCGTTCGCAGCACCGCTGCTGGGCATCGCCGCGCCGCCTTCGCGCTGCTGAGAGCCGGGATTCAGGGGATCCCCCATCCCGTTTCCCGCAGCGCTGGAGGCTTTGGCAGTTTTGTTTCGCCGGGATCACACGCTGCCCTGGGCCCCCGCGCCCCGGTGCCTCCCGCTCCGGACCCCCCGGGCTGCAAGCGCTGCCCGCGCATCTTTGTGCGCGTTGTGAACCGCTGGGGCGGCGCCTCGGGCTGAAAGGAAAAAATAATTAAAAAAAAAAAAAAGGCATTTTTTTTTTTTAACAGGGCTGTTTCACAAACTTGCAGAGGGCTTATTTTTGGCGAGCAGGGCTGGGAAGCGTGGGCTCCCCTGGAATTTCGTACTGCAGCGCCCACCCGTGCCGTGAGGCTGTGCCGGTACCCGGGGTCCTGCCGCGACCGGGACGCTGCTCCGCTGCATTCAGAGACCATTTTGTCTCTCCTACTCCAGCCTCCCCTTACATAAATACACTTCGCCCATGCAGGTCCCCTGAGGGGGCGGTAGTTGCGCCTGGCCCCGCTGCCGTCCCTTCGGCGGGAGGCGGGCGGTTTGAAACCTCCCGGGGATGCGGGACCGGGGGCTGGGAATGGCGGTGGCTGGAGCTGCCCGCCCTGCCACCCCCTCCCCTGGCCACCACGCTGGCGCGGGGGATGGGAGTGGGCGGTGGGAAGCGGGGCCGGATTGACGGCGAGAGGGGAGGGGAAGGGAGGGGAGGAGGGAGGGCGGAGAGCGGAGACCGGCTCCTGTCACCTGGCGGGTGGGAGACGGTCAAACGAACCAGAGCCGGGCGGGGATGAGAAGCGTCCCCTGGTTTGGGCATCTCCGCTGCTGTGGTGTCATAAAGATCAAAACGTGTCCTCTTCCCCGGTGGCACCTGGCGAGGGTGGGTGAGGCGCCGTCATCCCTGCGGGGGACTGAGGGAGTTGGGTGGACGAGGATCCCCCTTCCTCTGTGCAGCGCCTCGGGGATGCTGGCATGGGCAACAGTCTTACCGTAAGCCTGTAGCTATCCAGAGATGAATTCTTTTGGTTGCTTGGTCAAACGTGGGTTTCATTCCTAAAAAGTCACAGTGCATCTCCTGGGGCCCTTTCCCCATGTAGTCCAAGCGATTCTAAAGGAAACACTTTTGTGTAAAGAAGTAAAGCTGTGGTTTTCACTCTTTTGCAGCTGTGGATCTGTAATGCTTTCCACTGGCAGTACAGATTTCTCTGGGAATACCTCAGATGTGGCGCTTATTATTTTGCTTTTCTTAGTGACCTTTCCCAAATTGCTAGAAAGAGATTCAGAGTCAGCTGCAAGAGGTTCACTGCCTGGAAATTGCTGAAATTTAAGAAAAAAACAAACCAAACAAACAAAGGAAAAAAAAAGAGAAAGAGAAATAAAAACAAAAAAGAAAAAAAAAAGAACTTTGGTTTGAGAATCAAAACTGGAAAGTTAAGATTTACAAATGGCCTGAAAACATTAGAAAGAGGGAGGAAACAGAAAGAAAACCCAGAAAAGTTGCTTGGTTTTGCCAAGCTTTGTTGTATTTACCATTTTGAATTTTAAGAAGAAATGTAGGGCTCCCGGATGTATGCTGTGTTTGATGGCAGTCAAACTAGATTGCTAATGATGAATTGCTCAGCTTGATTGCTTGCTAACCAAGATGCATGCAGATGAAACTTCAGGTCATCTAAAGCTTTTGTTTCATTCTATTTCTTTTTTTTCTCTACCTCTGTGGTGGTGTACAGAATTTGAGGGGCAGTCACCATGGTCTCATAACACTAAAAAAGATGGATGCTACCACTGATTTCAAGTTCTTTCACTGTCAAAACAGTGAAAATTATTCAAAATATCAAAAGGAATGTAAGACAACCTAAATAGTATATGCTTTTTACCACCACTGGCTGATATGTCTATTTTCTTCTTTAATGAATATTATTCACAGAAAGAAAAGTGTGAAGAATTATAAGATAAGTTGCAATATAATACTAGTTTTTATTCTGTTTAAAGTCCCAAAAAATCACAGGATACCCTGTTTGCATACATGCAGAATGCAGATAGGTATTAACTGGATTAATAACAGTCTGTTAAATTTAACAATACAGTGAACATCAGGAATGAATTAATCCAAAACCCTTTGGTAACCAGCACAGCTACTTAGACGATGCCCTTCAGCGTGCACAAATATTTTTGCCCTATATCCAGAAGGGGTGGGGAAGCCGGGTGCTTTTTCACAAAGGAGGTTCTGTTCTCAGTAACATGATTCCAGTTAGTCGCGCCTACAGCAATTATGACAAAGGGAAAGTATTCTTAATTTGATGGAGTTAGATCTCTTTTGTCTTATCAGTGCTATGCAAGTGTAAGGAAAAGAAAGGTGAGGAGGGAGGGATTTCGGTGCTGGCGGTTTTAATTTATGATGTGTGAGAGGATGATTGGTGTGAGATTGCTATGTGAGGCACTAGGGTGTAATATTTTTAAGGTTTGGAACAAGGGAAAGAAAAACTCAAGTTGTGAAAGAAAATACAAAAAAGAAATCCTGCGCATTTCATTAGACATGAAGTTGATAGAACAGAGTTCAGTCTATTGAAAGTAAGAGATGTCCAAATAGTTTGTCCCTATCTGTTTCTGGTTTAAAACTAGTATTTAATTTATTTGATTGGATAGCTTGACACTTGATTTATTTACTGTTAAAATTTATTGTCCCATGTAAACCTCACTATCAGTGGAAAAAACAAACTGCTCCACAAATAGGAAAATTTGTTGAAACTGTTTTTCTGTGACTGGTGACCTGCATTTCCCTCACTCCACTGATTTTTCCTTGCATCACTCACCTCCCAATTTATGCTTTCCTTTAAAGATGCATGCTCTCAATTGTCTCCAAGTTCAGTATCCCTAAAATATCTTTAAGGCAAGAAATACTTTGGGTTTTGAGTGTGCTTGTTCACACATTCCTCTGCCTGTGGTGTTTGGTTAGGAGCAGATCAAGCAGAAATGACAACAGCTGAATTTCTGCTGTAGCATTTCCTTCATCAGGATGACTAATATGTGGGTTTCATTTGAATCCAGATGTTGATTTTTGAAAAGGGTAAGAATATCGATGTAGGAGACTTTTAATTCTGTTTAAACCAGACTGAAGTTGGCCATTGTGTTCCAAAAGAAGTGACCGGCAGAGACCACAATTGTACAAATCTTGTTTTATTTGGAAACCAGACAGAAAAAGTTCTATTTTTTTTAAGCACTTGGTACCATATTCTGAAGAGTGATTCATGAGTCTTAAGCTTGTTATAGGCAATTAAGCAATTCATCTCTGTAATCAAGACTGAGTAAAAACATATTTTACATAAGCTAATCTTGGGTCAACTCTAGACTTTCACTAGTGTGGTTGGTGTCAAACATCTTTGGTTTATAATCAGCATATCTCTGTAAGCAGATGTCTTTGGCATAAACTTTGTTCAGTTTAGCTTAATACTTTAACCAGAAATAAAGACTTTAAAATTTAATTCTGAAGTCTTAATATCTTTTGAATAACTTTTTTTCCCCTCTGAAATGATGACATATCTAAACTCCAAGTGAATTTGTGGGAATTGTGTTTCACTTTATGACCATGTCACAATGAAATTTATTTGAAATAATCAGTAAGATTTCATGGGACAGTGATAGTGCAATCTTACTGGAAAACTTTTTGGGTTTTTTTTTTTTTTATACATAATTTAATGTTTTCCTATGCTCTTCATTAATTGCCTGTTGCTTGAATCATATGATTTGTGGATCAAGCACAATATACCTCACTGCAGGAATAAGAGCTTACCTTTTCCTTTCTTTTGCAGAATTAACATAAGTCTTTCTCTAGTTTGCTCTGACAAAGCTGTCCCAAAATGCAGTTTTTCACTAGGCTGTTGTGCTGTCATTGTCCTCAGTTAGGTGTGAGAAACTTACATGTAGAGGTTTTCTATAAGCAATAAAATGATAAAGTATTTATTTACAAAAGGCATTAATTTAAGCCTATGTGCCCACATGTTTTTCATTTTTACAGACATTCTTTCTAACCTGTTTGATCTGAAGGGATGTGTTTTAAGTGCCGCAAGTCCTTTCATCTTCTCAGTATTTGGTTTCACTCAAGCTTTGTGCCTTAGAGCTTTGGGTCTTTTCAGTTAGAGGTCCTGAACAGTGTGACCTCTCTGTTTTCCTTGTGAATATTTCACAGTAATGCTTAGATGCTTTCTTCTGACACTTCAAACTGTTCCATGACCGAAAGGCTGAGGATCAAATCCTAAATGTGAGAGATCGATTCACTGTATGACAAATTGTCAGTTTCCTTTTGTGATGGTTTTCCTTAGTAATACTTGACTTCTGTTTCTCTTTGTTGGTGATATTGTAGCAAAAACACACTCAGGAATATGGAAAGATCTTCAAGTCTCACTTTGGTCCCCAGTTTGTTGTATCCATTGCAGACCGAGACATGGTTGCTCAAGTCCTGCGAGCAGAAGGTAGAGCACCACAAAGAGCTAACATGGAATCCTGGCAGGAGTACAGGGATTTACGAGGGAGAGCCACAGGGCTTATTTCTGCGTAAGTACTGTTACTCCTTCATTTTCTTTATTTTCTTGTAAAAGTTTGCTCATTTTCTGAAGGACTGTACAAGTCATCTGGGAAATCAGGCTTTTCTGTGTGTGGAAAATCGTGTGGTTAGTGGGGGAAAGATGGCAGGAATTTGTGGTGAATGCTGTGAATTTCTCTGTTTTGTGAAGTTTCCAAGGGATGGTAATGATGGGTAGTTTGAATGTGCAGGGAGATACCTTGCATAAGGCTTTCTTCAGGAATGTGTTTCAAATAGAGTTGTCTGAACCGACTCACCTGCAAGCTGTTTTGCAGGACAGGGCTTACTAACTTTGGCTCTGCACTGCACAAATGTGGGTTTATTGCTTCAGATCTAGACTGTTGCATCTGGTTGTAGGTGTGCTGTGTGGACTTGTTTGCTCAGGTTAATTTTAGATTTATTGTTCACCAAAGTGCGCCCTCAGTAGATTAATGCAGAGAAGTCACAGTATGGTCAGTTCACACTGTAGTGCATCCCCGTGCAGATATTTTTGTACACGGCTGATTCTAGAGGAGTTATCTGTCTTGAAAGCTTGCATAACCTGGCAGTGCATGTGGGTGTAGTTAATTGCCACTGGCAACTACTCACTGTCCCCACAGACATAGGATGTTTATTTAGTGGGAAACTAATTTTCTGAGTCATGGACAATCTGCTTCTTTCATGGTAGCAAAACGCTTTATGTATTGCACTGCAGGCTCAAATCTGAAGCTGCAGTTCCCACTCAAGATAGCAGTTCTTTGATACTTTGTGAAATCATACCTTAAATCAGGAGATAATCAGAAAATATCTGTTAAAGAGATTAAATTATTTTGCTGGTCAATAAGTTTCTGTGCCTTGTAGCAGCATTGCTCCAGGTGAAAAAAAATAAGGGGAAATACACAGCAATTTAAAATAGACACATAAAAGACAATTGGCTATTTTCATGAAGAATTGAAAGTTATCCCTGTTCCCAAATACTCTGCTCATACAGAGCATCATGCAGATGCTACAATTCAGATTTTTAGCCTTGAGCATGAAGGTTTCCATCCAATAGCTCAGCTAAAGGAGAATTTAGCTGTAACTTGTTTTTCTATAGGTAGGTCTGCTATCCTGTTACTTTTTAGGTTTAGAATGAGGGTAGCTGAAAGTGATGTATCAGTAATGGAATTTATGGTACCAGCTGTCACTCAAACCAGAGATTGACTTACACCTGCACATGCATGTTGCAACATTGAAATTTAATGAGGATGTGCAATAAATGCAGGATAAAAATGTAAGAGCATAATAACAAATATACATTATTGTCATTTTCATTTTACCATTGCTTTTATTTGCAATGAAAAATCGCAAAGTTTCATTGCAGAGCTTTTACCCAGCTGATGACTGTTAAGGAAAGTTGTGTATAGATACTATTAATAATTTCTTCTAGGGAAGGTGACCAATGGCTAAAAATGAGAAGTGTACTGAGGCAAAAAATTCTGAAACCCGAAGATGTGGCTTTTTTCTCTGAAGGAGTTAATGAAGTTATCAAAGACTTAATTAAAAGAATCCACACCCTCAGAAGTCAAGAGGAGGATGGGGAAACAGTAACCAATGTTAACAACCTTTTCTTCAAGTACTCGATGGAAGGTAAGCCTGAGCTGGATCACATCTGTAAAGAAAATGTAAAAAGTATGTTTATGGTTAGATATTTCTGTCAAATGACTAGTGTCTCATTGTGATTGATCTGAAAAGGGAAGCTTGATATTCTGCCTTCATGTATCTTCCTAGTTAGTGCAGTAGGTATCAGTAGAATTCTTCTGTAGAGTCCAAAGAAATGATATCTTGTACTAAGGAACAATTCCCATGGAAATGCTGGTATATAGGTAAAATGTTCAATCAATGCATTGAACAGTTTCAGTACTCTATATTTTTTTATTCATTTCTCAAGAATAAGGATGTTTACCTTCTAATAGTGTGATTCTAAGAAATGTTTGTTTCACAATACACCAACCAAATTCCAAGTGGGTAATCCCTGTGTGATGTATCTGTACTCAGTTCATAGCTCAATGTGGAATACTGCTGTGAGTACTGCTTTTCCCTGCCTACATGTGCCAAGTGTGGGATTGTTATGCTTGCTTTAAAATCATCTGCCACTGGCTACCACTAATGAGGGAATGCTAAATGAGACTCTGGCCTGAGCCAGTATGGCATTTCCTGTGTTCTTACAGAAATCTAGTGGTGATTCATATTTCATGCATTTCTTGAACTGACTGCATATAACCCAATCTTGTTATATGTAATGCCTTTAAAAAAGTAGGGACTCTTTTCTGACAGGCAGCTGAATAATTTGGAATTTGAAAAACTTCCAGATTGCTCACTTATGAAGATACTCTATCAAATTGCTGGCTGCCTGTTTGGTCTGTTTCACATTAGTAGTGTCTAAAATTGGCATTAAACTAAAAGTTACCAATTTTATGGAATTTTAAACTCTAAGCTTACTGATTCACTTTAACTGATGGGTTAGTTTAAATTCTTCACATTCTTTTAGCTTTTCATTTATAACTTGTGCCTAGCACGCACTTATTTCCCATACGAATTCAGTTTTAATTAACTTAGACTGTAACTTTGTTCAGGAAACCAAAATGTAAGATCAAAGTTAAACATTATTATCTATTGTACCTGTTTATAACAGGAAAAACAGAGAAAAAGAGACTAGAATGTCTAGACCAGTTACTCTAATTATCTAGTTAAGTTATAATATTTCTTGGAAATATGTGAACAAACTATTAACTAATGAAATTAAAAGCACAAAATTTATTTTAAAATTTTATTTTAAAACATTTCATTTGATGCCAAGGGCTTTGAGAAAGTATCTAATTTCCTTTTAAAATTACTGACTAACCCCACTAGCTTTTAGAAAAACTGTTAAATAAGAGTATTTTGATAATAGGAATAGCTTTTATACTGTACTATATGATATTTTTCATAAATAAATTGGGTAATATGATCTAGATTTCACAAGTTGGGAGGAAAAATTGCTAGAAACCTGTGTTCAGGAAGTAATTAAAAAATGGTTTGCTATCAAACCTAGAGAACATTTTGCCTAACTCCAGTAGGGCAGTTTCTATCTGAGTTCGGTCTAGTATTTAATAATTTGGGTGTATTTACAAAAACTGATCTGAGAGACTACAGAGACACTAATGGATGGGTAAGAATTAACTTAATAAATGGAAGAAATTGTACAGAGTACAGAAGAATAATAATTTAATAAAAAAAAATATATAAAGTACTGCTCTCTGGTGGTAGGGGTTGGGGGGATGGCGGTGGTGGTGTTTCTAGTGGGGCAGAAAAACATCTGAGGAAATTACAACACATCAGAACAAGAGACAGTCAGTGGTGTCGCAGCAGTGTCACACGCTGTTTTTCAGGGCTGGGTGGACTATACTGTGTGCATTAAGAGCACTGTCTGGAGTGCAAGCTCTTTATCCATTTATACATATTCAGTATTCATTTACTTCCAGCTGATGACAGACACAGCCACTGGTAGAAACTCCTGCGTTGTCACCAGTTATCAGAACTGTCTTTGGATTTGCATGTCCTTGTGGATTCAGAGGCCAACGCGGCAGGCCCGGGATTTCTAGTGCAATGCAAAACACAGCGAGCGTGCTGGAGGGCTGCTCTACTTCTGGTGGAATTCCTGGCTGTCTTCTCATGCAGAACATTACTGACATAGCAACTACTGTCTGCTACAATGTCTAGCAGGGATTTTTTACTGCCTTTTGAATTTCTGTTTCATCTGTTCCCCAACTGTAGTAATAATAACTAAACATTTCTTGTAAGGTGGTTCCATCATGTTAGTATTTTAATTCCTTCAATTATTAATATGTATTTATGCATGTGTATAGCCAATTCTTTGATTTTGTATGTGCAGGTGTGGCGACTATTCTGTATGAATGCCGTCTGGGCTGCCTGGAAAACAACATCCCACAGCAGACTGTTGAATATATTAAGGCTCTGGAGTTGATGTTTAGTATGTTTAAGATCACTATGTATGCAGGTGCTATGCCCAAGTGGCTTCGTCCTCTTATTCCAAAACCCTGGAGAGAGTTCTGCAGATCCTGGGATGGACTCTTCAAATTTAGTAAGATTTAGTAGTAGAAAAGTTCAGCTGTATTTCTGAAGGTTCTATGTGTATTTGAACGGGACAAGATGCATTTCTCTTCTAAAATTATAAGAAGACATCGTGGCAGAAGTAAGCTTCACATCAAATGCAGGCTGGCCAGGGAACCATTTTAAAAAAAAATCTAGTGAGAAAGAATTTTACCAGTACACTTCAAATACTTCCCTATTTTATACAGTTGTTTTGTTATTTGTCCTCATCTGTTTCAACACCCAGTCATTGCTTCAGGTCCAAATTCTTTGCCAAGGTTTTATCTTAAGTCATTGCAATTTTAATGAGGGTAGTTTTGTTGACTTCAGCAAAATTTTAGTTAGACACTCTGACAAATAATCACGGCTAAAACTGACTAGAAAGCTAAAAAATTACACTCTAACAATGAATTAAACTCTTTGTGAAGTTTATTTACATACATACAAGCATATAAGTTGACATAGAAGTACACTGCTGTAGTACAATATGGGGTTTTTTTGTAAATAAAACATTCCAGGCTACTTTATGAATCAGCTTGAATGTAAGTTCATTATGTAAGAAGAAGGAGTTGTCTTTGCAATTTTTTTTTTTATATTCCAGAGTGTTAAAAAACCCTGAACGTTAGAAAGCTGCACGCATTTTCATTTTTTGTTGTCTCATTCTGTGTGGCCTTAACTTTCTGAGGATTTTTCTTCTTTTTAAAACCCTGATTTGACTGAAGATAATGTTTGTAGTCTCTAAAGTATAAATGGGACTCTGGGTGAAATTGCCCAACATGCCATCCCTTGAAGTTTTTCAATTTTTGTTATTGTTTGTGCTCCTTGTCTTTGTCTTCAGAGTAATTAAGTTCTGTGGCTTCAACATTCTGGTTGCTGTTAATGTCTTGTAGCAGCCTTTGTGCTGAGTTGCAGCAGGCTCTGCAGAGTTCACCACTTCTTGCAGAGTCATCAGAAAACAAGCCAGGTGGGCATAAAAACTTGACCTTGAGCCTCCTTCTCTCCCTGTTAGAAACTGTAGTCTCTTGTGTCCTTTCTTTGTGCTCAGCATTCTTGTGCTGTGAGCTCCCGAGGTTCCCGTTAGGTCAGTCTTTCCTTACCACGAGTACCCAAGGACCTCCACGACCTCTCTGTTATTTTTAACTTGAGAAAGAAGATTCTTTTTTTTTTTTCTTCTGGCTGTGTAGTGTAATGTAACGTGAGGGAGAAATGTCATTATTGAATGGAACCAACAGAAAAATAAAAATGGACACTTAACAATTTTTTTGAATCCCAAAGGTCAGATCCATGTTAACAACAAATTGAAGGCTATTCAGTCTCAGCTGGACCAAGGAAAAGTAGTGAATGGTGGGCTACTTACATACCTCCTAGTGAGTAAGGAACTTACTTTGGAAGAGATCTATGCCAATATGACTGAAATGCTTCTGGCAGGAGTGGACACAGTAAGCTTGTTACAATTTTCCTTGTGCATCATTGTTTTTGTAAACCAATATCATTTGCAGCTATCTTTAGAGATAGCTTGTTTATAAGGACATAATTTAACACATTTAAGTCATGACATCTTTAAAGTAATACAAAATACCTACTGCACTGTGTAATCTCTCTACTGGAATGGAGTCAGTGTTCTCTTCTAGCTGTGGTTTCCAGGAACCTATCACTTGGGAGTCAGTTCCACAGTTTATTAAACATATGAAATAGCAACTTTCTTTACATTCAGCTTGAATTTTACACATTTTCTTTTACTGGTTTGCATAACAGGTTGGTATTTGTCTTCTTTAGATAAACCAAAATAGAAAAGGCTGCTGAAAGTTAGTGTGAAAAAAAATTGATCAATAATCTTGTATGTAGAATTTGGTAAGGGATTTTCACATATTAAATCAACCGGGACACACATTATGGATCAGAAATCTGCTTTCTGCTGGAGTTCATTGGGGGGGTTGTTAGGCCAGCACTGATGTGGGTAAGGCATAAGTTCACCCTACCCCTGCTTGTGCTGACAACATAGTCAGGGTGAGGCAAGGAGCTGTGGTAGAGGTCTCAGGACTAATGGGGCTGGTGTATCCAATATGTTGACACCTAGGGAAATGTTTTAAGCGTCTCTCTTTCTTTATTCTTCTGATTTGTCATATAGGCCATTTGAAGAAACGTAAACATTAAGATCACATATGCATCTTCCCCTGCTCTCATTCCTATCCTATGAAATCAGTGTAGCTTAGTATTGACTGCAGCGTGACAATCAGAAGACTCAGGAATGATAAAAATGAGTTATTGTATATATAATGTATAGAATTTTTTAGAATATCAGTGAACACTGTTACTGTAAATGATTGTAACTGAACAGTTTTTTAAAAGGAATTAATTTGATAAAGAAAGTGCTATGTAGGATTGTGTTTAGTAGTCTTAGAGAAGAAAAGACTAAAATAAGTAAAAAAGTAAAATGGCCTTTAGGGGAAAAAACCTCAAACCTGGATAATTGAATTCAGATTTTTTTGATTTAAGAAAGTTTGTAAGGTTTCTAAAGAAAACAAAACCCCTAAAAGCAATCACTTTTGAATTCCAAAATAAGGAGCATATGTAAAACTTCTTTATGTGCTGAATATTATTCCATTGGTTAAATATCCCAAGGGCTTATTAGTTTGCAGATCTTTTTTATGTTTGGTTCTGAAGTAAAGTACAGTTATTCATCCCATTCATTTTCTGATCTTTCAGACCATTAATTTTCCTTTTTTTAGTATGCAACAGAGTTTTATTTAAACTAAAAGGACAATGTTCAAGTTCATGCCAACAAGAATTTCTCTTTCCATTTGACTCAGCTTTCACATCTGGGAACTCTCTTTGTGAGAGAACGGTACTTCTGATTTCTTCATTTCCAAGTACAAAGCAAAAATTGAGGGAATCTTTCTTTCTCCTTCTGCTGCCAATTCAGATCTCATTTTATCAAAAAAACTGAAAGAGATTAAGAGGATTATAGAAGCTTTCAACAAAATTTTAAGGCAGTTTTTGGCTACAAAGCATTTTGGCTGCCCCTGTAATACTGCTAATTTTTAAGAGGTTATGAAGGAGCTGGGAACCTGGGAAGTAACAGTGTTTATATCAGAGAAGTTCTGTGTACAGCTGGCACAATTGCCTCTGAGCAGAATAGAACATGGTTGTATTTTAGAATACACAGCCACTCAATATTGCAAGAGAAAAGAGAAAAGCTTAAAAGAATAATACTTCTGGCATTATACGCCAGTCTGAAGACAAGACATAAAAGGTCACCGTCATGATGACATCATGCATTCTAAATTGATCTTAAACATAAGACCAAAATAAGGTATTTCCAGAAGCCGCTTTTTTTTTTGCCCACACATTTTTTAATAACCTTGAGCTTTGTTGTACTATTTGAATGCTGCCCAGAAGGACAGGCTTCAGATGTGGGACAATGCAAACCTCATGAAGCTCAACAAGGCCAAGTGCAAGGTCCTGCACCAGGGCCAGGGAAGTCCTGAGCACAAATTCAGGCTGGGTGGAGAATGGATTGAGAGCAGCCTTGAAAAGAAGGACTTTGGGATGTTGGTGTATGAGAAGCTCAACATTGACCTGGCAATGTGTGCTTACAACCCAGAAAGCCAACCATGTCCTGGCCTGAAAAAAGATTTTAACACTAAATAAACAAAAGTATTCTCTTATCCTGGTTCCTGTGAAGTGTTTTTGTTGGGAGGAAGGTAAAACATATTGAAAATTAACAGTTAACCTAAGCCATTGCTCTTTGGAATGTTTATGTTTCAATATTGTTTACATAGTTGCATTTGCATTTGGTTTGTCTATTGCTTTTTATATTTCACTGGGAAAATATCAACATGGATTATTTCGGTATATGGGGCACTTTTAGATGGAAAAGGGATGAAGGAGGGGATGGCGAAGTCTTACAACATCCCATTGAATCCAGATATGAATCATTGCCAGTCTGTTATAAAACTTTAAACATGTAAAACACATAGTTGAAAACTGATTGTTTTTCTTGGCTTGAGGTTATTTTATATCTACTTTTGTTGTGCTTGATGATGATGATTGTGGTTTCTTCCTTAGACTTCTTTTACTTTGTCCTGGGCAACATACTTATTGGCAAAGCACCCAGAGGTTCAGCAACGTGTTTATGAGGAAATAGTCGACAAGCTGGGCAAAGATCAAGTTCCTGTTGCTCATGATGTCCCGAAATTGCCTTTGATTAGAGCCGTGCTGAAAGAAACCTTGCGGTAAGTAGCAGATAACTGTAATAATAAACTGAAAAATTCAATTTTTTTTTTTCTAGTGGATTTTGAGTCCATGTTATGTACATAAGTTTGTATTCAATTGTGGTTATTGCTATTTGTTGCTTTTACTTATTGTAGCAGTATTGTGTCCAAGGATGCTTAAGGGATGAATATGATAGACTATATAATGTTTAATCTTTGTAAGTAAGGTAGAAGTGGTATCAGAAATGTAGGACATGTCTGTTAAGGTAAGTAATTGAAAGCTTGATGTTTGCCCTTAGTCTGTAGGATGAAGTGTAACAATCTCCTCCCCAACACTGGTAGTTTGCAGTAGTTTGCAGTGTCACTTCAATGATTTTAAGCTACTTGATTTAAATTAAAGGCATGTGACACACTTTTTAAAATATGTTTATAATAAATGTTCATTGTGAGGTGAGGGGAATAGGAGAATTTTAGAGAAGGCATCAACAAGGCTTTTTCAGCTTTAGCAGTAGTGCTGAAATACATCCATCTTGACCAAATAAGTGCATGCTTGTACATGTGTAAAACAAATAAATATATAGACCAAATACCTGAACCTCCTGTTACTAGTAAATAACTTTTCTCAGGTAATGATCATATTCTCACAGATCATTCAAGGTCTTCGAATCTCCAAGGTGTTCTGTACTTCTGAAAAACCTTTTTGTTGGGAATGAATATGGCATTCATATTATGTGTCTGTGAATGTAAATTGGGATCTAAATGTTTTTTAATTGCATTAGTCATTACTATTGAACTTCTGATAGATATTTCTCTCTAGTTTATATCCGGTATTGCCAGGAAATGGAAGAGTGACCCAAAAAGACTTGATCATTGGAGGATACTTTATACCTAAAGGGGTAGGTTTTTTTGCAGTCCTCAGCAAAGAGTACAGTTTAATTTTTGTATATGAAATGTGATCTGCTACAACATATATACACTCCATTGATTTTTAAAAGATTTCACCAATCTAAAACATTGAGAGGAAAGTATTTCAATAACACCCGTTTATACTCTATGAATGGATTATATAATTGGTTTGTTGCTGTTGTTTTTGTATTTTTTATTTGGGTGCTCACGCACTAATCAAACTTATTATCATGACTTGTTCTTAATGCTCTTGAGGGTGGAGTCTATTAAAAACATCTGTGTAGTGCTACAATTCAATTAAAAAAGCATGAATTTTATTATCCTTGCAGTTTTCTAATTCTTTGCCTGTTAACTCTTCTTGTAGAAAGAGTTTAATTTCCTTTTAAATTATTAATCTTTCCTTTATAGTATTCAAAATTACACAGAGATCAGGGTAGAATTGTATGGTTTTATTTTAAATGACAGCACTCCTGTGTTATAACAACATACCTTTGAAAGAGTCAGGATTCTTAATTGGTAATATATTATTCCATACACATCTTCCCCCTGCTTCCCTCCCCTTAACTGGGAACATCATGACATCACTTATTGCTGGGTTTTGTTTTTTTTTCCCCCTGGAGTGTTGTAGGTTTTTTTAATTCCTATCCTCTCTTTTTTACTTTTTCATTGACTCGAATCTCTCCACCCTTTCTCTCATACCAGCTTTTTGAAACAATTCCTCACTCTTGTGACTTTTGTTCACCATCCCCACTGCATCTTCTCTAATATACCCAGCAACATTCAAAACAACTTGAAGAGTATTTAATTTGATGAGTTGAGAAAGGGATTTGATTTTTCTAGATATCCTTTTATCTTCTAGAATTACTCAGAGATACTTAATTTTTATCAGCTCATATTGCAGAAATTACAGTAATTGCATTTTAATTTTGTTATGCGTATTGAAGTTAGCTAAATATGAATATAATTTGTTTCCTCAGACGCAGCTGGCACTTTGTCATTACACTACTTCCTACAGCGAGGAATATTTCTCAATGGCGAACGAGTTCCGACCTGAGCGCTGGCTGAGGAAAGATAACTTGGACAGAGTAGACAACTTTGGTTCCATCCCCTTTGGCTATGGCATTCGAAGTTGTATCGGGAAAAGAATTGCAGAGCTGGAAATTCATCTTGCACTGATTCAGGTGACAGCATTACAAGAAGAAAAATAAATTGATTTTTTTTTTTCTGCATTTACCATTTCTGGGTGTCTTACAGTGCTCAAAAACTTTGTTTTGGAGTGTTGTCTAATGTAGTTATACCGCAAAGGCTTAAAAAATTGAAAACAATTATGCTTGAAATGTAGCATAACTGTTAAACTACGTTGCAGAAGGAAAAAATATCTTTTGTACACATGAAGTAAAACTAAAGGTAAGATTGTTAAGGAAACATGGATTCGGTACAGAAGGTTTTCGTAAGTGCATCAGAAGTCTTTCTTAATGTCTATTAGGATGCTTACTTGCTCAGTTTCAGTATCTTAGAAGAATTCAGTACTTACAGAGATGTAAAATAGATTTTATATCCTTGTACTGATCACAGTGTGACAACAAATAGTAGAATTTTTCTATGTTCTGTGTTTTTTTTGTCTCTTCTTGTTCTTTCTTCTAAATTTATTATCATTTTATATATACATAACTTATATAAGTAGTTAGTACCTATTGATATGTATTGTTTTCAGTTGGTTCATATCATAAAGAAAGCATTCCCAACAGCTTTCTTTATTTGTCATTATTTGTCTTTTCAAGATGCCCTTTAGCTCAAATAATGAGGTCAGATTGTGCAATTAAAACTCAAAGATTTGAAAACTATTTATAGTTACTTAAGGATAAAAATACTTATACCCGTTATAGGTGTTCATAGCAAAGCTTGATTGAATTTGCCTTTGAATTTCCTTAAGTAAACTCCTAGAACAATCTCTAAAACAATTAGCACCTGTCTTTCAGAACTGGGAGTGAGATGGCTTTCAGGGGGTTGGACAAAACAAATATACTTTTACAAAAGGAGGGTAAAGGAAGCAATGGAGAACCTGCTTTTGTTTTCTGGAAAGAAACTAGACCAAAATAGCACACAACCCATTTACAAACACTGATATGTATTAGATTTAAAATCAGAAACACACGAAGCATGGAGGTCATCAAGGAGAAACTGTTTCAATCTGATTTCTTTCTTTGACTTGATCACTTACCTAATGTAGAGGGTAAAAACAAAGTCAGGTACTCTGACTTCAGGAACTATTTTCACACATCCTATACGTTGTCCTCTCAAATAGATTAATAAAATTTGTTCCAGATGGAAGTACCTATAAAATATATGCACAGCTGGTTGGAAAAAGGAAATAGCCGGAGGGAGTAGCTATCAAATATTTGCTGTCGAACTGGAAAAGCATTTAATTAAAATTCTATAAAAGTCTGTCCTGCATTTGATTTAAGTTGGTATTTTCATTAACAGTGTAAATGATGGATTAGAGAATACTTTTAGAGTCTGCGTGGGATACCAAGCTGGTGTGAATTAAGTTAAAATCAGGGGATATGAATACAGAATTATGAAAAAAAGGAGAAATGTTCCAGAAGCAGTAGAAAATTGTTCACCAAGGACAGTTGCAAGTTACTGCTCTTGAGAAAAAATAAATGCATAAATACAAATTTCTGACCAACTGGCTGGGTAATTAGTATCATAGAAACAGACTAGAGGGCTACAGTAAAAGACTGGTCAACAATAATGCTAATTCTGATAAGGTAGTGTGATTCTATGTTATATTAACAGCATTAGTGAGCATGTTGTATGTCAGAAAGAGGAGATAAATTACTCAGTCTTACAAAAGACTAATGAATCCTCAGCTATGCAATGGTATGCACTGACCCTGTGTGCTGCATTTTAAGGACAATTTAGTCAAATTTGAGGAAATTTGTAAGCCAAAGAGAATAACAAGAAAGAGGGGTTTGAAAAAGAGAAGAATTAGATGAAAATTTCATCAAACATGTAAAACTGAAAAGGAAGTTATGTATAGGAAAATAATGCATTGTTCATCATGCTTTCTAAGAAAAAGATATGTGAAGATTACTTAGTTTATAGGAAAAAGTGTTTGCAACTTAATATTAGGAAAAGTTGAGGAAGTCATGGTATTTCCCTCCTGAAAGTTTAAAAATAGATACCTAGTGTATTGTTTGTTCAGCTTCAAAATGTGTGAGATAAATCTCTTGCAGTTTGTTTTAGCCCATGATTTCTATGATTGTCATGGTTCTCACTCCCCCACCAGCGGGATCAGGAAGAGAATTAGAAGTGTAAAAGCTGGAAAACTCATGGGTTGATGTAAAGACAGGTTAATAGGGAAAGCAAAAGCTGCACACACAAGCAAAGGAAAACAAGGAATTCATTCACTGCTTCCCAAGGGCAGGCGGGTGTTCAGCCACCCCCAGGACAGCAGGGCTCCATCATATGTAATGGTTACTTGGAAAGACAAATGCCATCGCTCCAAACATCCCCCCTTCCTCCTTCTTCCCCCCACTTCATGTACTGAGTATGATGTCATATGGTTTGGAATATCCCTTTGGTCAATGGGGGTCACCTGTCCTGGCTGTGTCTCCTCCCAGCTTCCCATGCATCCCCAGCTTCCTTGCCAGCGTGGCAGTACGAAAAGCAGAAAAGGCCTTGGCTCTGTGTAAGCCCTGCTCAGCAATAACAAAAACATCTCTATATTATCACCCCTGTGTTCAGCACAGATTCAAAACACAGCCCCATATCGGCCACTGTGAAGAAAATTAACTCTATCCCAGACAAAACAAGCACAAGTGTTTGCAAGTGATTACCTCAGTTTCATTAAGAGGTTTAATGCATAGAGGAATTGTGTGATGAAATTATAGTGATTCTGTTCAGGAGAGGTTCTAATATTTGACTCCTTGATTTATGATTGTTTCACTTGGTGCACTGGACAGTTTTTTTCTTGTTTTTGGTTTGTTTCTGTCTGCCCAGGAAGAGAAATGTGTCTGATGGGATTGGGACTCTTATTGCCTTCTTTATAATTGCACATACTGATTGATATTAAAGGAAGTGAAATCTGAAATAGATAAAGATGAACCTCACAAAGTTTGAAAAAGACCTTAGTTTCTTTGATAATGCAGACTGTTTAATGTAGTTATGTGGAAGTTCCTCAGAAAGAACTGGACCAGTCTTTCCTCAATCAGAGGAGGAAGATTTTGAACTATCATCTTTACCTTGTAACAACTATTTTTTCCTTCCTGCATGGGAATCATAACACTTCAACTCCACAGAAATTGTAACACAAATTTTTTTTGTGACAGTCTATTATGTCCTCTTTTTCAAAGGCTAATCTTCATCTGCAATTTTGCAGCTTTTCTAATACTTGTCCTGTTTATCTTCACAGTTACTTCAGAATTTTGAGATCAAAATTTCTCCCAAAACCACACCAGTTCATGCCAAAACCCACGGACTTTTGGTTCCTGGAAACTCCATCAATATGAGATTTTCTGACAGAAAGTGAGACTCAGATATTTTGGAAATACTTATGCAATTTTCATGGAAACAGACTTGCATCTTATGGATGTTTAAACATGCTTGTTGTCTGGTTTGTAGGTATTTGGCAAAATGATGAAGTATTATGTTCTGCCGTAGTTGTAGCAGTATGTAAGAGAAATTACCTCTCCTATAATAGTTATTTACACATATGGAAATATATACTGAAAAAATTCCTTCTTGCACCGGGAATCTCCTTTTACCTGGAAAGACTTCTAGTAATAACACATGCATTGAAAAAAAAGAACAAAACCCCAAAACAACCGAAAGTAAATTCACACATGTTAATGTAATTCAGTGGTTTTGTATCTATGTAAGTTGTCTTTTATATATAATAAAATATTTATACAGAATTTACAAGTTCTGAGTCTTATTTTAATGACTATTTATAATTGCATTTTTCTTTAGCATATTAAAGATTTTAACTTCTGGATAGAACTGGAAGGTTCACTGCTTCATGGGAAATTACTAGTGCAGCTAGAAAATATTGGGATTTTTACAAGAATTTAAAGTTTGTAATGACCTGGCAGAAGGAAAGATAATATTATGTTAAGGGTACTGTCATTCTGGAGGAAAGATACTGGCAAAGTTACCCAAGAAATACCCTAGCACTGACTCTAATGTTAATGTTTTGATCAATTGCTTAATACATACAAGAGTATTAATGATACAAAGAATAAGAATATGAAGTGTAAAAAATCAAACCAAACCAAAACAACAACAAAAATAGAACCCAGAATGTAAGAGAAATGTACTGGAATTTAATAGCAAAAGGTATGAATGTAGGGAATAAAAATAATTTATTTGAGGAGCTCAACAGCAGAAAATGAAATGTGTAGAGGAAGGCCTACGTAATCAAAGGTGAGTAGAAATTGCAAGTGTGTTGGAATAATGATAAATACAGCTTACACTGTATGAGATGCAGTCTCACCTATTCTTCCCCAATCTCTATCAGAGATGCTTCATCTTAAGTACTCTGTACAGTGTGCTTAAGTGTTCAAGAAAGGTGGAGTTTGATTTGAATAGATAAGGAAACACTAAAACTATGAGGTTAATAGTTTCCTCTGCCTCCCTGTGGTTTGCTCACAGATCAAGCCCTGGCACAACTGGAAGCTATGTAACCATGGGCTTAGGAGAACTTGTTTCTTTGGACGCAAAACTGCTGAGTTGATTTTGCTCCTTCCAGTTGGATCAGATAACAGGTAGTGGAAACGTGGATGTCTGTAAAAGGCTACATGTATCCTCAGAATTTTTCATGTAGTTAGTCTAGAAAAGTGAACATTGTGAGAGAACATAAATGTTCTCTGCAAATACTTTCAAGTTAAGGTGTTTACTCCTTAAGGTAAAAGGAATGCTTTTCCAAAACAAGTATGACCAATAGCAATGAATAAACTGTTGTGGAAAGTTTCTGGCCATCAGGAGAATGAGAGTTTAGAATAAATTTACTGTGAGACATGATGAAGACCAAAAAAAAAAAATATTCCCAACCAGACATGAAATGATGGAACACGGTAAAAAGAATTTCATAAAGTGGTTATTTAACTAAAGTTACTCTATTCAGTCAGTCTGTTCTCTGTTTTTCCTTACTTTCTTGTAGGTTCATAGGTGTGGAGGGAATCTATGGGGTCAGTGGTGAAGTAGTCACAACTCCAGCAAAATTGTATGCCAGTGGTGAATGAAACTTTGGAGCTCCTTAAATACCCCAGCAGTAATGAGGCTGTGAAAATGGAGAGTCGCATGCCTGGCAGCTGTGACCATGAGAGGAGTAGGCACTGGGGGTGTACTTGGAGCTAGAAACAGAAGAGCTATGATGCTACATGGGACTGGGAACGGGAGTGGGAGAGCCACTCAGAGTGGTGTCTGTGGGGCTACAACAAATATCACATGAGGTCAAAGTTCAGGAACTGGAGAGGTGAGCTGTGGACTGCATGTAGGATGGGGCAGGCTGAGAGAAATGGAATGAGGCAAGAGCAGTTTGGGTGCCTGATGTGTGTACTATTCTCACGATATATGTAAAAAAAGCCACTGCTAGTTTTGATCACTGAGGTTTTCCTTCCTATGTTATGTTCTCACATAATGCTCATAACTCTAAAAAATACTATCATATAATTACTAAAGATTTACATATTTGGTAATGCCAAACTTGCCCTGTCCATGCCCAGAGAAAAACTCAGAAGAGCTATAACAAATCCCCAATTCTCGGTGTTCCAGAACAATGTTAGTTTGCACTGGCAGGCTCCCATGGTAGCAGATGCATTGGAGAGTTTTTCACCTCCTGAAATGTCACAGAAGTGTCAATAGAGGATTTACAGGGCCGTGTGAAAAGCAGATGGCAGGATGGTTTAAAGTGCTACCAAGTGATAGTCACAGCGCTGTACAGCTACTTAGCACAGATGTAAATACATATGCCAATACAGTCACTGTGGAAAACAACTGGTTTTACACATTGAACCCTTCTGATTTTTGCAAAATGATTGGCTCTGTGTGGATTGTATATGTTGAAGCAAGATAAACTATGGCTCACTGGAATGTGCGTCAGAAAATTTTAAGTGGTCCAAAGCTGCTAGATATTTCTTATTCCTATATAGGTTTTCATCTAAATCTTATATCTGCAGTATTAAATAATAAAGTTGGAAGAAAAGGTGTGAGTAGTAACTATTTTAATACCTGGTCATTTAAAAAAAAATTTTTATATATAGGTACAATTAAAAGAAACATACTTTATCCTCTGTGATTAATACACACATTCACATACCTTTTTCCCTTTCAAAGGGTACTTACAAGAGAAAATATATATGTATATATACATATATGTATACCAAGAGCTTGCAAATATTATTTATTCATGTTCTTGCTGCATAAAAAAAAAAAGGAGACAAAAATATGAAGGTGTCATGTGGGTATTTAAAAAAATAATTTCATCTGAGAGTTTCTTCTATGTTTCCAATGGAATTCTCTTCAAGGAAGCCATTGAAAATACTACACTGTGGTTTTGGTACCACTAGGTGGTGCTGCCTCTATAGTATTCCTTAGTGAAAGTCTGTGATTATGTATCTACGGAAAAAGAAATTTTATATATATATATGGCTAAAAGAAATGTACTTACTACAGCTTCTTAAAAATAGAGTAGTTTGGTTATACTTGTTTGACAAGGATTCTTAGCCCTCGCATGTGCAAACGTGCTCAATTTGTGTTCACCTTTTGTGTATGCTTGCTCAGAATGGGAATTTGCATGTAAAAAAAGTACAGTATGTCCAAAGTTTCATGTGGGCTTCCTTAGAAAAAATCCAGCCTTTGCAGTGCTGCATGCCTTCTGCTGAGATTTGTCTTTAACGGAGTTTGTTAATCATTGAGCTTTGACACTCTACCTGTTATCATGCAAAATTCAAAATAAAGACAGTTCCTACTCTGAAGAGATCACAGTCTGGGTAAGATAAGACTAAAGAGGACAGAAAATAACTGAGGGAGATATTTGACTTTTTCAGGCACTGTTGTGGTAAACATTGCAGCAGATCTTCTGACACCATTTAGAGGGTATTGTACCAGTCTTAGCAATGTTTGAAACATAGTGTTTGCTGTCAAGTGTTTATCTAGTTGGGAAACAATTACCTTGGAGTGTAAACTCACTGAAGCAGCCCACTTCATTCAGATAAAAGAAAGGCTGGAGTCAGGGATTTTGAAAGGAAGTGTCTAAGGGATAAACACTACAAGATAATGTTTGCCACTACAGTTAGATCTCAGGATAAGAAATATTCAGACAACTCTTTCTTACTCTCAGTAGCTCAGCTTGTGAGTCTCTTTGTCTCCTTTATGCAGATAGGGGTGAACACTTGAATTTGCTTGGAGATTCCCAAATACTGCAGAGATAGTCTCATCCCAGATGCAAAAAAGAAGCATTAAGTCTAGATGTTAGAGAATCAAAAAGGTATGTGGGGAATGAGTTACATATATCTGGAAGGGCTTGGTTAAAAATATTCACCTAAGATACCACTGAAAAAGCATTCAGTAATTCACTATCACATTACAGATGCTTCTTTTATGGTCACACATTCATAAATAATATATGGATAGTAATCATGATAACTCTATCAAACACCAGTTATTTTCAGATGAAGTTGTATGGAATAACATGCAATTCTTTTCACACAGAAAAAAGGCACCAAATTAATCCAAGAAATATTCATTTACTAGTTGCTAGTGAGCTCAGTTTTGCAACATAAATAGATGCTGGCTCTGGAAAGTGTACAATGTATTTTAAAGGTGGTTACAAAATATCCCAACTTTGCAGATTTCTGAGACATGAATCTCACCTGGCAAAGCTTTCTAACTCATATTGTGATGCAGCTGATCAGTCACCTCACCAGGGAAGACTGCACGGAATGGCTACAGTTTTCCACTCATTTGTCAGATTAAGTTGAGGCAGGAAAGATTTAATACAGCCATGCTGCTTTACCAAAGCAAATGTAATGTTTGTATGTTTTCAGGGCTGTAAATTTTGGGTTCACAGTGAACAGTCTCAGTGTGTTAAATTCCACTCTCTGCATCTTCTGAGATTAGGTCACCTTGATTGACAAGGCTTTATTAGTGAGTGCATAGTAGAGATTAATGTTTTAATCTGTCACGACACAGGGCCACATTGGAATACAAGAGTAGTACTTGTAATTACTGAAGATGTGTTGATGCATAATTTCGTATTATGTACATTCATAATTATTTTTTGATGTTGGCATTTCACTACCTAATACTGTGGGAGAGACCAAATGAAATTTATGCTATTATTTGGATATATATATAACAAATAACGTAATTATCACGTAATTACAAATAGCACACAGTCATCTTTCTAGTGGCACCGAAAATAGTGGTCTATTAACGAGTTTCTCCCATGAGAAGTGATAAAATATCAATTGTTCAATTCAGGCAACATTAAAATGAATTAAATTACAGAAAAATATATGGTGAATAACCTTATGTTTCCCAGGTGATGGGTCAGGTCAGGGTCCTAAGGCTTTTCCACTGAGTTGGCTACTTCTCAGAGGAGAAAATCTTTCCTAGGCCTTTGCTTTGTTTTTGTGACTATTATTTTAACTGCATAGTGTTAGGAAAAAAGAGAGGAGAAAAGAGTTCATTATTTTTAAATGTCTTTGTGATAAGGTAACAAATGAAAGTACCCTGCAATTCTTTATTAACATGTACTTGGCATCTAAAGTTTGGAAATTTAATGTTGGACAACTTGACTGGAAAGAGTGATGTATAGCATCAGCACCAGGGAGCAATGGGAATCCATTATTTATTTCTCAGAAATTTCTAAAGGACTAAAACAAGGAAGCCTTGTTAGGTTTTACTGGTTTTATGGACTGTTTTTTAAGGGGATGGCAACTCAAAAAGGGATAAGAACTGCTAGCTAAAAGATACTTCCCTTGGTTGGTTTCGGTGATTCTGATTGGTGATTTTAGTGGCTATTGTTTCTAAACAAGGGGCCAAGAGAAATACATATTCAGTATAATCTTTGTGATCAGCTGGATATTCCTATGGGATGGATAGCAACCTCTAATTGCAAGATAATGTGGGACTAGTACTTGTGTCCAAAGAACAGTCTCTATCCTTCCATTGCAATGAGAAGAAACCTGTAAAATATTTTTTTAAAAAGAGCACAACTTATCTGATTAGCTTAATCAAAATGTGTCTAGGGTATGGTTCCATTCCATATTGTGTAAAAGCATGAATTATGTCTGTTTACACATATATTTTCTGATGTTTATATAGGAAGATGAAGACTTCTTTGCTGTGAGCTTTGTGGGTAGGATAATTAATTAAATATCTCCATGAAATATTTCATTAATGGCAAGGTCAAACCTTCTTATTCTCCCCCCCTTTAAAAAAAAGCTTTCTAAATATAATGCAAATATGTAATTTCAGCAGGAAAGAACTATGTGGTTTTAGGATTACCACACCCCTATGAGACTCTAAGTAGATGTAGTATTGGTAGGATTTGCAAGTGGCTTGTACCTACTTGTTGCTCCGTTTAGGGTATGTACGGTTCCTTGCCTTACTAAATTTTTACCATGTAATTCTTGGTAAACCTGGATCTTGCTGGCATACTGGGAAGGAATATTTTTGTTTGTTTTAAATTTAGGATTTCAGAAGATGTCACATCATGCATACATCCAGAGGACAGTGCTGTGCAAGATTATTCTTATCCAGGCAGTTTGCTTTGTCTTGCTGTGATGGACCTCACTAGTGCTATGTAGACCAAAATACTGTTCGCTTTTAATAGCTGCCTTTTTGGTTTCTATTTGCTACCAGTTTCTGGAAGCTTGTTTTCCAAGCAGCACATTTCTACAATACCTAAAAAAAAATTATCTTTACCTCCATGCCCAAGAGAAAGGTATAGCTTGTCACTCAAGGCCATGAATGCCTTAAAATAAGTGAAAGCATTGAAGTGATGGCTTAATTCTCCCTACCCTTCTTTGGTTTTCAGTTTTTGGGTTTCAGATTTTGATACTTCTTCCTGTCTGTACACCTATTCCCATGATTCCAAAAGGTGGGGTTTGAAAGAACATCCTGTATTGCAAAATTCTTAGTAAAGATCCTCAGATGCTTCAACATTTCCAGACTTGTCCTTTGGCTTTTAGAGTACAGTAGCAGATATAGTATGCACTTCCATCAGTTGTGCAAAGACACATTAAGAAAAATTTTCACAATACGTTTGGTTCATTTACGTGGTAGTGCTGCCTTGTTTCAAAATAGGGTTTGAAAACAAATCAGAAATTTAGGCTGACATCTAAGTTTATACTTCTAGCATGCTGATGACCTTGATAACTGCACAAGGCTGTGACATATTAAACCCTCAAGGACACTTACCTTAAGACTGTAAATGTTTTCTGCTGAATTTGGCAGGGAGGCTTGAACATGTCCGAGCATTGCATGACATGTAAAAACGTCACAAATTTTGCAAAGAGAAATATATCAATTCTAACTAAGTGACCCTCAATTCCAAGACTCCATAATATTCCATTGTCAATCATAGATCAAATATTTGCCCATGAGTGGAAGAAACGTGCTAATTTATCAGAGTTGGAAACAGCTAAGTACCTGCATCAATTGAGTACAGTATTTAGAATTTAGGTAAGAATTGAGTTTGGAATAACAAAGAGCTGTTCCCAGTAAAAACCATTTTGATGGGATTGTTTGCTCTTTTCTCCCATAACAGCTTATACTTCACTCCTGGTTTTCCAAGTGTGTACCATTACAATAACCCATGTTATTTTTAAGGTAGAATATTTGAGTGATGCAGCTGGTATTTAAATAACATAAGTGATCCCAATATATGAAGGCTTACTATAGTAAACATCTACTTTTATTCTCTTGAGCCTGTACTTTCCAGTAGAAATTAACCCTTTGGTGTGGACCAAATAATGATGCCACAAGTAAATCACTTGCATAAAGTTCCTCAAAGTCCCTATAATACCCAAAAGCATTGTTTTTCTGCATAGGATTTTTTTTACCAGAAATGTAAACATTTGTATTGATTTACCTTTAATAAAACTAGTGACTTTGAAAATGGCTTTTGCAGAGAAGTACAGCTAATTTTTAGGTTACTTACTGTGGATCATTGATTCTTTCGAGGCCTTCACTGTTTTTCACTGAGTCTTTATGAAAGTCTTTAGAGAGTTGATAAAGCAATCTGGTGGAAATGGCTGAGTTGTTACAGGTAAATATAATTGGTTTTTACATTTTTCTGTGCTGTATTTTCTGCAGTTCAGTCCTGATCCAGGACTAAGAAAACACTATTATAAATGTCAGCAAATATTAAATAGAATACATTGTACAGTAATAGTATATTGGATATTGCAGAAAACTGCATGTACCCAAACCAGAAAATTACCATCTTAATTTTCTGAAAAATTGAATCCCAGATCTCAAAAGCAAAGAGTTGGATAATTTTTAAAACTGAACAAATTTAAGTTGATAGTGAGTTTACAGTAATTGAAGGTGAGATAGCTCTCATAAATAATTTTCAGTGAATAATTCACTCAATTTCATTGCCAAGGAAATGAAATGAGGCTCTCAGTAAAGGGAAGCAAGGAAGAAGACATCGCAACTGGGGCAACTGTGACAATTACATAAGTCGTGGTTGGTTGTCACAAGTATGAAACCTTGTGCATGTATGTTTTATAGAAAGTATCTTATGTATTTCACTGACAGTTTGTGCTGTTATATGGTATCCTGATGATATGATATCCTTTGTGTGATTCCACCAGATGGGCCAGGTGTTCTACCATAGTTACAGATGCAGATAAATTGGCCTATCTATTTGAGTATATAATTAATTTTAGTTTTTAGGATATTATAATAAATATTAGAAGGCTTCCAGAATTCTCAGAGTAACTTCCAAAGGAACCATGATTCATTTGCCTGCTTCCATGTTGATTGATTAAAATAAAAAAATGAAAAATAAATTGCTTCATATGTGCCAAATCCCTTCTTTTCCTGCACAATGGGGCACATAGGAATTTCGACACTATTTTTAAATCAAAGTTCTTTCATTTTGCTTTAGGTTTAAAGGACAGAACACTTAATCAACAAGGTTTTACCTACTATTTTTATGCCAGAAACTTCCTGATCCTTCCCAGCACCTTTCTGTGGGAGAACAAAGAGTTTGCATGAGAATATAGTCAGTCAGAAAGGAATTCTAAGGCAAACTAGATAGTGGTGAAGTTGATAACTGACTTACCCTTGATAATGTTATCAGGTTAAAAGGAAAGACAGAAGTCACCTTTGCAAGCTCTTTCGGAATGTTGTCCAGAAGAATGCATGATCTGCAATGGAAAAAAAAGGCAAGCAGGCTGTTTAAGGCAGTCAGGGTTGACTTAGAACTCGAATAGATTTTGCTACATACATGTTTTGTGTAATTTGTTGTTTTCAAGGTGTTGGTCTTAAATTAATCCTTCAGCTGACATCACTGAAGCAAGAGAGCGGTGCTGGCAGTGAGTGAGGCCAACTGACCTGTAGTGCTGTGGCCAGAGTTAGAGTTGCAACAAAACTATGGATCCAAAAAACCAGGATCAAAAAATCCAAAATTCAATTTTGAATACAACAAGAAATTGTGATTGAAATAGACCCATCTTGCATTATATTAGTACTTGAGGAGAAGGGCCTTAGAATTCTTGGAATAATTTATTGCAAATAATATTATTTGGCATAAATATAAGCATTTTAAGAATTTAGTAGTGATTTATTTATATTTACCATAAACATCTTTAATTAACTCAACTCTATTAAATATTTTTTAAAAACAATAATTATACACTTAAAACCAGAACTCCTTAATGAAAGGAAACAAAAATCAATTTAGCTGGGTTTTAATCTTCTTAATAACCGGAACAGAGAATATGCACTTCCAGTTCCACGAATGGTGGAGACTACTGCTGTTTTAATTTTAGAATTTTTTTTGTTTAAATGAATTAGAATATACATGAAAGATTTTGCCACCGGTTTCAGGGAAATGAATATATTTTGATTATCACAGCTTGTAGCTCTAAACACACAAACTACAATTAAAAGGTTCGAGTCAGAAAAAATAAAACTATGTTAATGGACACATTGCTGAAATCACTCTTTAAAAATTAAATAATTATTCGAATTTAAATTAAGAATCATGTCCATCCTGCTCCCAGATGGACAAACTTGGCAAAACAGGAATAATAATAATGAAAAAAAGAGCTGTAATAACAATTTGTGCAATGAAGGGAATAAATTGTACCTGAACTACAAAATAATAGACTTCAAACGAGTGAGCACTTAAGCATATGTTTAATTGTAAACAGGTGAGCAGTTCATCTCCCTTTAATGAGACAACTGAGAAGTGAAATGCACTTATGGGGCTGAGGCCTAACATAAGCATTATTGACTAGAGTATCAATCAATTAAGAAAGCAGTAAAAAACAATGGTGGTATGTACATGTTAAAGATGTGTGTTTGTGCTAGTGTGTTTGACAGATTTGCTTCTTCCCCATGAACTGTGTAAATGAATCATCCTGTCACCAGGGAGATGGACTACAGGTGGGTTTCATAACCAATCTGGCTGTCTTAACTTTAGCTATTTAAGCTATTCATCTAATCTCTTGCTGTAGCTAAGGGGGAGGTTTTGTTTTATCTTTTTCATCCTTTGGAGGTAGTGATTTCTCTTTTTTGAATATAAAAGGAGCCAAGGTGACTCAAATTAAACTAGATATGTTTAGTTGGATATAGTCAGGTGAAATTAGGTGTCCTGGGGTCTAATGTTAGAATAGATGAGACAACCGTGCACATATTGAACTTAATGGATCTCATTGTGGGAGGTGCACATAAGCACTGTCTGATTTCTTTTAACTTCAATTGTGCAGAATCTGTCACTAAAGGCTTCCAAAAGGTTAGACATCTCTGCCTTACAATACCACAGAGCACAAACAAATACAAGTTGCAAGCCTGTATGTTTATTATTTTGTGCAGTCCAATTGAAATTATTTACATTTTTAAGGTTGTAAAATGTTGTAAGTTTGAGGTCAGTACAACGGTGGATAGACACAAGACTGAAGCCTCTCCCATTCACAAAGCAACAACCTTCATATATTATCTGGCTAAAATGGCTTATATGGTCATTCAGATGCATAGCCACTCACAGTATGTGGTTTCACTGGGTCATGCCAGGGGAATACCTTTGCAACACACCTGGAGCCAGGCAAATGCTTTGCAGCTTTGGTGCTGATCCAATCAAGCACAGAAATAACTGGGAAATGACTCATGCTGAAAGGTGGATGGTTGCTGTTAATCCTAGCTTTTAAAATGTACACAGTTTGTCATCATTTTTCATTGTGGTGAATGTGTGTGTCTGGATGATTTTGTTTCACAATTGTCTGATGTTTGCCATGGACTGTCTTTTCAGCTCATGTGCTGCAATTATTTGCTTTTCACTTGGAAAGATGCAATCAGACAAAAATCCCTTCCAAACCAGTTTCACTGAAGAAAAGACCTAAGCAGGAGAAGTAAATATATGAGGTAGGATGGAGAGGAATGTGTTCTGACCCTGAGACATCTGCTCTTTTAAATGTTATGTTATAAATGTTTAACCACATGTGCATCTTTCACCTGTAAAAGCTCAGCTAAGGAGGAGGAGATGGGGGTGAGAGACAGAGGAAATGGGATATTAATTATGTTCCCAGATGATACTGAACAGTGAGATGCTGCTGAATTATGGATGAGGTTGGAGAAGAAAAGTAATATGAAAATACCTAGTAAGGCCAAAAGTATGGAAAAATTCAGATGCATTTCAGACACTGTTGTTTATCTACAGAAGATGAATACTAAATGAATACTAAATACTAATCATACAGAAATCTGAATACTAAATGTAAAACCAGAAAGGAATTGAATGAATTTGCAGTTTGCAATACAGAGTGGCATCGTGGGTATGCACATGCTTCAGTCTGAGAATGTCTTGGATCACTGCACTTTTCTCATATACAACTGAAACACATGCCCAAGTATTTCATGAAATGGGAATAGTATGTCTACTAACACAATTGAAGTGTAGTATGGATTTAAACTGGTTTCTGAATTAAGGGTTTGTCATTAAAAAAAAAAAAGCCATTGTCATAATAAGCAAGAAATGCAGAGGCACTGTCTCATGAAGTCTCACACAAAGGTGTTGACAGGTTCTCTGCCCACGGTTTCTAAGGGCTCTGAAAAGACAATTGTTTTTATTTTAAGTTCTGAATGAACAGAAATAGTACTGGAGCAGAAATGGAAACAATAAATGACATTTAAGTTGGAAAATCTGGCCTAGCTCTCTCAAGTTATCACCTTCGACATTTTTCTGTGGCTTTAGTTTACAGTAGTGAGTGCTACATTACTCCCTGTGTGTATAAACTTGAGACAACAATCTTCATCTGGCTGCGTGAAATTGTCCTGGAACACAAGTAGGTTTGGACGCCGTCTTTCAATTAAAATAGGTATAAGAGATGATAGTCTCCATCTTAAACAAAGACGAGGTTGTTAAACATCTAAATTTTCTGCAGAGCACTGGATTGGTCGGTGCTGTACTGGGTGCTGTGTGCACACTGTGTGCTGAGCTCTCACAAAGAACTAAGGTGAGTGTGCAGAAACAGGCGAGGAAAGAATTTCTCCACCACTTGTCCAAGCCCTGGTGTGTGGTACCGACGGAAGCTTTGGGGCCGAGTATTAGGATATGAATAACAGTGCTGAGGTGGCTTCCTGTATTCCAGGAAGCAGAACTTTGTGCTGTTGTGCAAAGGAATAGAGTTTCACAAAAGGTATTTGCCCAGTAGATCTATCAAAGCACAACCCAAGCCCTGCTGAGATGAAAACAGTGGCATAACTGAGTCCAGGCTCGCTGAAAGGGGACAAGGGCAGGCCAGGAGCAACAACTCTGAAAAGCAGCTGAAGAGTCATACCATACAGACTAAGGTAGCAGGAATTCAGGGGAAGTTATGCACATAAAGCCCTCTGTGCAGTCGTGGTTGGTTTTCTGACAAATGCCCCATCACTGCAGTGTATTCTGCAGTGGAGACACACAAAACACCTCCCTCCACTGTCACCACTACTCCCCAACTGGAACAGCCATCATGTGCAGCCATGCTGAGTCCAAATTCTTATGCAAATCCAAAAATATGTAAAAGAGCTTCCACCACAGCACAAAGTTAGGTACAAATATAACTAAGTAGTCATCATAAGGTTCCTGTGAGACAAGCTAGCAAATTGATTATTCTAGTTTTCCAAGAGACAGGGCTGAGGTGAAGGCACTTACCGGGGACCCATAATAAGTTGGTACATACACAGCAGTGTGCCCAGGTGGCCAAAAAGGCCAGTGGCATCAGAAATAGTGCAGCCAGCAGGACTAGGGAAGTGATTGTCCCCCCGTACCTGGCATTGGTGAGGCCACACCCCAAATCCTGTGTTCAGTTTTGGGCCCCTCACTACAAGAAAGGCATCACAGTGCTGGAATGTGTCCAGAGAAGGGCAACAAGGCCGGTGAAGGGCACAAATGTGGCACAAGTCCTGTGAGGAGCAGCTGAGGGAGCTGGGGTTGTTTAGTCTGGAGAAAAAGAGAGGTAGGGGAGACCTTATCACTCTACCTGAGAAGAGTCTGTAACCAGGTGAGGGTTGGTCTCTTCTCCCAGGTAACAAGTAATAGAACATGAGGAATTGGCCTCAAGTTGAGCCATAGGAGCTTTAGATTGGATATTGGGAAAATGTATTTCTTCATTGAAATGGTGGTCAGGCATTGGAAGAGGCTGCCTAGGGAAACGGTGGAATCGCTATACCTGGAAGTGTTTGAAATGTGTGTGGATGTGGCATTTGGGGATATGGTTTAGTGGTGAACACAGTGGTGCTGGGTTAATGCTTGGACTCAATTATCTTAAAGGTCTTTTCCAACCCTAGTAATTCCATGATTAAAGGATGGAATCTTCTGAAATTTCAGCTTGCCTTTTAAAATCAGGGGTTTGATTAATTTCTAGATACTCTTCCCTTTCTCTTTAAATAAAAATGTTGTTTTGCTGCAGGATGAAATGGACAGCAAACTCCTACCGTCACCTAAGATGAATCACTTGCGATCCTTCCCAGACTTTCCCACCCTGCCTAGTCCCTCCGGGACAGGCGGCGGCGAGGACCCGGAGGGGGCAGGAAGGGTGGGCGAAATCTGACCAAAATCTGCCCCCATCCCTTCTCCCTTTACGGCAGCACTATCCCTTTAAAAGGCGGCCGGCGGGAGGACGGGCAGGCGGGAGGTGGCGGTGACGGTCGGGCCATCGCCTGCCCGCCGGGTTTTCCCCCCCTTCCTGACGGTCCGTCGTTCGCAGCCGCCCGTTAAAAAGAGAAGGCAAAATGGCCGAGCTGGGCAGCAAGGGGGTCACGGCCGGGAAAATCGCCAGCAACGTCCAGAAGAAGCTGACTCGGGCGCAGGAGAAGGTTGGGAATAAGGGGGGCATCCCCGGGATGCGGGGTTGGGGGGGATGCGGGTACCGGGGATGACACCCCTCCCCGAAGCAGGGATGCGTCTCGCAGTGGGTGCTGGCGGGGAGCTGGCAGCTGCCTTCCCTGCCTGCGGAATTAGGGCCCCTTTGCATCCCGAGAATGGAGAATATCCCTGTTGCGAGCGGTAAGGGTTTACCGTCCGCCTGCAGAAACATGGCATCGGATTCAGCCGGGAGCGGGGAGGGAGGACGGAGCGCCGCACGCTTGTGTTGGATCTGTAGATGCTTATTGTTTCAGCAAGGAGGAGACCTTCTTTTTACGGTATTTTGGTTGTGCTTTATGCAGCATTTTCACGAGCAGTTCTGTATTGTACCATAGCGCTAAATGCGTAACCTCAAAAGATGGTGAGGAAAAGGAGGTGGACACTGCTGCTTATCTTCTAACAGCAAAGCATAATAGTCGCTACTTAATGTACTGACCTTGAGCTCCTGATTTTGGAATGGTGGTAAAGCCAAAGCCATACAGCCTTTAAAGATTGTGCCGATGTCTGCTGAGAGAGGGGGGATTTTTGAATCCCAGGGTCCCTTTCGCTGCTCTCCACCTAGCCCTGTGCCAGCAAAAGGTGCCAGGAATATGCAATGGATACTTTTCATGTTCATTTCTCTGGCATGCTGCATCTGATGCCAGATGTCTGCTCTCTGTAGGGATTATCGGGCATTTTACGCAGGGACATTGATCAGCTGCTTCTATCGCAGGCACGCTCGTCTTGTTTTTCAGTGGTTTGCTGTGAGATGACATTGACTGAATAAGGACTGGTGCATCTTTGAGGGAGGGAGGGAGAACAGATCTGCCCACTGCTGCTCTTGTTCCCCGGGAGTTATCTTTAGCAGCTAGATTAAATCTAGGAGGTTTGGGATTAGATGCAGTGCTGGCCTGAGCCTTGTACCAGTCTCTGTCACTTCAAAAACGCTGCTGGGTCAGAATGGCAGTCCAAACTAGTTGGGCCTCATGTAGAACATGCTGTATCCACTAGTTTTAGCTCACTTACCAAGACTAGGAGCATTATTTGAACTTGCCTGACTGGAAAACACCCCAAGTGACTAGCAGATCCAATATGGAACTGCAGCAGCAAGGTCCTGGCTTCACTCTGTACATAAGAGTCATTGTGGCCACATCTGTGGTTTTTTTCACCTTACTGTGGTTCCAGAGGGGACAGAACAGGGACTCTGTCTCCTGATACCTGGTCCACACTGAACTCATCGCAGATGCTAACTTCATTCTGTGTTAGCCACCAGATGGCAACCATATTTGTAATTAATATTAAGGTAGGTGGTAAAGGCTGAGCTCCTTGGCCTGCTGATGAAGTTATTGTACTTACTGGTGTATCTTGGAGCCAAGTGTGGCCTGCCAAGCCCTTCCCTGACTTCTTATCTGAAGGCACACAGGTCCTTTTCCTGGGGATAATTTTCCACAAATTTCTCTCAACTGGTGATCAAGCATACTTCCTCACTTTCCTCACTTACGCCCTGGTGGTGACTGGGGCTGTGAGAATGAGGACAACAGTAATAATCGAGTGTTTAGCTGTGTATGGCAGGTGATTTCCAGGATCTGAAAACGGTTGTTTATCTCTTTACACAGAAGAAAGCACAGCTTGTTTTCCCTTAAGGAGAAAAGAAAAACCCATAGCACTTGCTTAATAAGCAAACGCAAATTTTAGGCCCTTCAGCTGTTGTTATCCTAATGCAAACAGAACAACTTTGCTCTCTGGGCTCACAAAAAAGAAAAAGATGGTATTGTTTGCTTCATCTTCTGACTTGCCCCCTCATACTGCTACAGTATCACCTGTAACAATTCTTCCCTAGTGAAGTGTTGGAATTTTACCCATGTCTCTGAGGGACAGACTTTGACTGAGGCAAATGCGTGAATGTTAACTTTCAGGTGGTGAGGAAAGATACAGCTGAATATGATGTGACGTGGAAGGCATCAGTGGTTATGACACTGTACTGGTATTACTCTTGTGGTATTTAGTTTTTAACTGTGGTACTGTGTTTAGCAGGAAGGGTAAAACAAGTGTCAAGAGATAAGGACCAGGTGTTAAATAATAAGAAAGAAGGTGAGCAGAAGTGTGCAGAGGTATATTTGGGTACACAACTTAAAAATGTATTAAATTTTTGTGAAGGGATGCTGACTGGGTTGATCTTTTCCTTTTTGAGGCTTAAACAAGCTGACAGTGTTCCTTTTACATATCTTATTTTTATTTGAATCTAGGATAAAAGTTCTTCCCTTTTGAATGATATCTCCCTCAACCTGAGCCCTGAGGCTTTGACCTCAGCAGTTTCCTTCATGATGAATTTAAGCCTTGTGTTAAGCAAAGAATGATGTCTTTTTGTTCAATGGAGAATTCACGCTGAAACACTGTACACATCCTTTTTTCCCTTCTGAGATGGCTATTATGTAAACTATGTAAGATATTCCTTCAGAAGTGCTGTTTGTTTTGAGCCTTTCAGCAAAACTATTGGCTATTTTTGGAAGACACTTTAGCAATTCCACAGGAAATAATGGGGCAGATTGGTTGACTGTGCTGATTGCAAATGGTTTGGGCATTTAACCTTTGTCTCTACTCAGAGGTTACCTCAAGTACAATATTGGGCAATAATTTGTCCATTGGCCAGTGAAATGTATCAAATAAGTTGATGCCACTGTCCCCAGAGGAACCCACCTGCAGAAAGGAGTCACGTAACTGTTGCTAACTCCTATATCACCTTTAGCAACTAATAAGGATAAATTAGGATATTTAGGCTGGAAGTCATCTTCTATTCTATTAGCTGAAGGATTTTCTGAGATGTTGAGCTCTGGACCTTTTGTAATTCTAAACTTCTTAAAATGGAGTAAAATTTTAATGCCTCCACTGTCACGGTATCTTAGAGGGAATATCTTAGAGGGAGCCTTGTGTTTGCAAGCTATTTTAAACTTTGCTAGTGAGGCTTATTCTTTATTTCTGTGATCCATCATCGTGCTTAAAGTTTGTGTTTCTGCTTTGTGACCAATTTCTATCTTACACTTTTCAAATTTTTAAAAATCTTCCTGATTTCCACATTTCTCATTTTCCTCTATGAGTGTCCTGTTTCTGGATGTGTCAGTCTGCACATGCTTTGGACAAATTCAAACAACATTTTGGTGATTTCATGCAATCCTGATGTGAGGGTAACTCCTCTGTGGGGTTCCAGGAGGACCTCGGAGAGCAAATTAATTGGGGTTTAGTAACTTGGCTGGTGGTGAAGGTCCTACTCACAGGATCAAGCTCTTTCCTTCAGCACGCAAGGCAGAGGTTCAGACTGGAAAGATGGTGTTGGCTGTATGTAAAACTGACATTGGAAAGAAAGTTGTGGGTTTTGTTTTTGTTTGTTTGTTTTAGGAGGTTTTTTGATTGTTTGTTTTGTCATTTTTGTTTTGGTTTGGGGGGGTTGTTTGTTTGTTTTTGCCTTGGGAGGTTTTTTGTGTGGAAAGGAATAGAAAGGGATGAACTTATTTTTATTTAGACTGAGCATGGGAAATTCCTATCTTATAGTAGTGGTGGTCTCTCACTTTTTGTTATATAGCTGGGCAAAATGAGGAGTCTGTGTTCTGTGGCATGAATAGATTGTCATATCTTGTCATGGTTTTAGTCTCTCCATCCCTAACCAAAGGAGAAGGCTTTGTTTTCCAGGACCTGGCAAAGTTTAGTTTGGACATCCAAACTCCCTTGTGTTAGAGTGTCACATTTAGGTTGTAGACTGCCACTGAATTGCTGTGTTGCCATGAGATGTCACTTCTGCTTTCTGTTCTTGGTTTACTTTGTCCCACCGATATTTACCCACATCTGTGTTTCAAGCTTTCCTGGTTAAACTATCTGCCTGAGCAAAGTTCTGCTCTCCTTTGGCTGCACAGTCCACGGATTGTGGTTTAGGTGGAATGGGGTTTGCAGAAGGCATGATTTGCATTTTGAGTTTGCTCTGATAAGACTTTTTTTCTCCTTCCAAGACAAGTTCCAGTAGGTGGAGCATGGCAGGAGAGAATACCTGGAATGAAATCTCAGCCCTGTGGAAGCAGGTGGGAGTCTATACCAATGAGAAGCACCCAAGAACCTTAAACCAAATTTAAATACAGCTGTCTTCAGAATTCAGCTATCAGATACTGCCTGATCTGTAGAAACTGCAGATGGGGAGAGGATTTTATATAAAAATGGTAGATGCAGAAAGCTGTGTTATTGAGAAATATCACATCTACCTACTTGGGAGGAGAGAAATTCCTTACTGGTTTTCCTTCAGGATCCTTCCATCTCTTCAAAGGTTCTATGTTTTTTGCTTATCTTTGCCACCAAACCATCCTACCCTATGCAATCAGCCTTGTTGTGGCAGTGAAGTACAAATAGCCTGAAGAGCTACAAGAATTGTTCTCTATCTGATCTGGCATGAAACTTTTTGTGTTTTTCCTGAGGTACTCCCCAGATGACAAGAAAAGGGCTTTTTACTTTTTTTCTGTTAGTTTGCTTTCTCAAGAATGCAGGGCTTAGGTGGTGGGTGGAGTCTTAAAGGTACTTTGTGCCTAAGGGTTGCTGGAAAAGGGGCACTGGATAGAGGAGAGAGATCTGAACTAGTGCCCCTAATGTACAGATGATTCCAGTATGAGCTCAGACTGTATTACTGGTATCAGATAATCTGCATGGGGCAGGGAGGAGGTGAAATAGGAAACCAGGCTCCACATGTTTCCTTGCCCATGGAATGGCTTGATTGGCAGGGCACTCAACAGTGCCCTGCTGAAGGTGCCCCTCTGTCTGGCTGTTGTTAACAAATTTCTTTTAAGAAGGAGAATCTCATGGATGGATGAATTTTCTGTTTGGAAAAGGCCCAGCCCTATTCCTCGTCACTTTATGTTCCCTGAAAGTTCTAGTCTTACAGCCAGTCCTCTTCAATGCCGTTCCTGTGAGATCGGGTTTATAAAATGGGATCTGGAAGATCTCTGTTTAGTGAGGCTCTAGGCTGTATAGAGTTAGTGTTACAGAGCTCATCTCTCGGGGTGACATCAAACTTGTCTGGCCCCTCCATCCCGCACATTGGCTGTTAGGCAAGGTTTGTGTTTCCAGGCAGAAATATTTTCTTTTTTGTTTTCCCCCCACATCAGGGTTGCTCTTGGCATGTGACTTGCAGATGACATAGCTGCTCAAGCCATTGAAAAAAGCTGAGCACAACCAGAGATGTTCAGCATCTAGCTGGACTGGGGTCTTTGGGAATAATGCAGATTTTACTTTATTTGCAGTTCTTTGGACAGAGAGACAAAACTGTTGCTGGGCATCCAATGTGTAATAAAGCTCTGGTTCTAGAAACTTCTGGAGTGACAAGAAGGTATCTTAGGTTAACAGGTATTAAAGTGACTATTTTTTCCGCTGTTGTGATGGTGACCAGACACCTGAGCTGCCCACTGTGTGAGTTCTGCAACTTTGCAAGGATCATCTTACAGTCCTGGCTGTCTACCTGTACCTAGAGGGATCAGTCTGTCTTCCCAGACAGTTGTCTGTACTGACAACTTAACATGATCATGAAGCTGGACTCAATCTGCCCAAGCAGAACAGACAGATCTGTCATCTTGAACTGGCCACAGCTCAGGTCCCTAAGTGGGCTGACCAGCTCAGAGTGTGCAGACCAGCTGCTTCTCATGTGGGATAGGACTGTATTAATGTTGACCAGGAGACTGTGGATTCTCTACCCCAGAGCAATGAGATGGGAACAAATATTAAAATATGGATAAAGCATACTTGGTACACTCTCTGAGGTAGAATAGTGCATCAAGATCCATTCTGACATCAGGCTGTGTTTTAGCCTTCTCTTGAGGGACCTGTATGTTTGATTTTCTCCAATACCTGCAGTATTAAATGCACGAGTGCCAGCAAACCTGTACTATTCTGGCATTCATACTACTGAGCTAAAAGGGAACATCTCTCACAGGAAAGGGTTGAGAGAGAGAGTAAAGTGATTTCCATTGTCTTACTAGTTAAAATCAATTTTAAATATGGTATTAGTTGACTACTTAATACTGTCAGAACAGGAGTGAGGAACTTCTGCAGATATGCCTGAACTATTGGCAGTGGTGCAAGGGATGAATAAATCTTGTCAGGTGTCTCTTCAGCAGGGGCATCCAAATGACTGATGGATCTCAGACAGTTCAGGTTTCTCTTGGAACATGTTTGGCTTTGCTAGCCTCTGAAGCTGTTTGATCTTCACAAAGCTGGCAAGTACTGCAGGGTAGGTTCTGCCCCACATTCCCGGAGAAAAATTGAAAATGTATTTATTAGCAGCAAATAGGATTGATGAGTATTTTTTTGTGTTTTGGCTTACATTTTCATTATGCCAACTTGTTTGCATAGTTTTGTTTCTTAGCTGCTACTCAGAAAATACCTCTCTTTAGATTTGTAGTTCTGTGGTCTGAAGAAACAGCCCTGGCACTTGGGAATAGAAACCCTTCAACCTGCTTAAGTTTTACAGTTGTTTTATTAATTTTTTTCCCTTTGTCTCTCCTTTTTTTCTGAGTTTCTCCTTTATTATGTTGAGAGCTTGTATTCAGGAAGGGTTTGCCAGAGCAGGGGGTTATGTTTTGTGGAAAACTTGAAACCCAGAACTTCTGGCATTCACAGACCTAGACAGAGGTCTCACAGAATCACTGTGAAGCAGCTTATGAAATGAGGAATAGATACTCTGTTTGCTCAGTACACATGTATAACATAGATTTTTCAACTACTTAGGCTGTGCTGGAGTAAACTTTACTCAGACCTGCGGCTGGCAGGTTAAAGTTTTTGCAAGTTAGTGTTTCCAGAGAAGTGCAGTTAGGAGAGTTGTGGAGTCATGAAAGCCAGACAGTGTCGCCTTTCTTTTTGTCCTTTTCTTTACAAGAAAGGAGAAGTCTGGGTGGCAGTGTGTTCTTAATATAGGCTGCCAGGCAGGATGGAGAGTGCAAACTTTACCAATAAGGAGGAAAGAAGTGCTTAACAACAACTAATCCCTCTACGAAAACCATGGGCTGCATTTAATCTCTTGATGATACGCAGAAATCGAATTCTGAAGTACTGACCTCTCTGCAAGGAATTGACATGCAGATTCAGAAAGCTGGTAACCTCTTCTGAAATGATTTATTTTTTTGGTAACTCTTCCCTGATGGTATTTGGTTTGCTTATTTTAAGTATGTTTAGAACTTTTTGTTAAACTTGCTATAAGAGCCACACTGGTTTCTCAGTTGTTTTCAAAGTTAGCTCTTTAGGAGAGAGATTAGAGGTTGATACAGCTGAAGTACAAACATTTTTCACTGGGCAATTGCTAATACTCTACTTTGAAACTGTATTAGACAGAGCTGAAGGCTTGTTTGCCATCAGGGATGGAAAGGGAACTTCAATGGTACAGAAACTACACTGTTTGAAAACACAGCTAGAAGTGTTTACGCTTTTTTTTTTTTCCTTTGTGCTACTTGGCTTGATTGCACATTTTATCAGGCCAGAAACAATAATCTGTGACTTAACCAACTCAGAACTGAGTTTGATGGTATTTGTGGAGTGAAATAGCAATTCTATCCTATTGGATTTCTTTGGAATGGTGCCAGTGACAGATATAAACATACTGAATAAGGTATGAAGATTGGCATTTGAAGAAAATGTAGATCTTTGCATCTTTTTCACTTAACAGATATGCCAGTCCTGTAACTCTCTAGTACCCCTGTAGGTAAAGTTAACCATTCCTGAATGTTATAACTTTTAAAGTCTTTTGATCCTACCAGCTCCATGAGTCTGAGTGTGGAAGGACCAACCTTATTTCCATTCCTATTTCTTCAGTACTTATGGGGGGAAAATGGGCAGTACCTTGAGGGGAAAAAACAGTATATTTAAAAAAAATTGGGGAATTCCTTTCCTGGGATTTGAATGTTCAGCTCATTAATTTTGAATTTTCAGGCAGTCAAATGTTTTCTTGGGGAAATACTTTACCCTCTGTGGGTGCAACATGACCCCTCTGGTCCAAATGTTGATTCTGATACAAGAGGCTCAAAATGGGTTTGAGTTATTGCAGCAGGGCACAACATATTTCAAAGGTTGCTTGAAAATATGTTTTTGGAAAAATTCTGTTGAGCGGGATGGCAACTTCTACGAGAGGAAGAGTGCTCAGGAAAAGTTTAAAATCATTCAGGTCCAGAAATATCGTTGGGTTCTGCACTGAAACGCTCCTTAAGGTACAGTTCCCTCAGTAGAGGAGTGAAATGACTGTTCTTCTGTGTGTTGAACCAACTTCTACAGTAGGAGGATACCAGGGATTTTTCTCTTTTCTGTCTGTTTAGACTGAACAGCCATTGCAAAAGGCCAAGTTTAGCTGTGTGTGTTAACAAACTTGAGCCATTAAGAGGATGTATCTACTGTGATAATGTTTCCCTCATCATGTTTACAGACAGTATGATTGTTTGTTATATCTACAGTGTGATTGCATTGTGTATTAACAAAAATGGCCATTCCTTATCCTAAAACAATTCTAATGTAAATACTGGATAGTCTTAGTTACTTTAGATAATTCTGGTTTGTTTCAGTAAAACTCTGTATTCCAGAAGACTTTCAAAGGGTTTTCAGGTATTTTTGCAGAAATTTGATAAGGATTGCTTTGTAGGCAAGGGTGGAGGGCTATTTTTGAACAGTAAAATTTTTATGAAAATAAGCTGAAGAAATTGGAAAAATAGATTGTCTTTTTTTGGAGAGGAGGAACAGCTGTATGTACAGGGCTGGGAGGGGAGGGTTTGGAAACTGACTGTGGTGGGAGTCAGAGACAGTTGGGGTGATGTGACCAGTTGATCATAGAGCCCTGGAGTGATATGCTGCACCCAGTTGCTCATGGTCTGGGACTTGTCTGTGAATGGGTATTGGAGTCAGTTGCCAGAACTAGAATATTTTTGCCGAGCTGCAGGCTTTTGCTCTCCTTATTCCCTGACCCTTGGTGACCACAAATAATTCAGAGAGGAAGTGTGTGTTATCAGGGCTGGATGCCCTTTTGATGAGGCAGTGGGTATGGTAGGTTAAAAGAGCTGTTGCCGTGCGGGATGAAGGTGATTGACTTGGTGGTGGGGTGTTTTTGGCTGGAATGTCTTCTAAGCTGGCAGTCCCAAGTCTGCATTTGAGACCTTAATTTTTGAGGCTGCTCTTTGGGGAGCACTTTGTGGTGATTTTCCTCTCCAAAAACAATGTGGCCCAGATTCTTAGCAAGTGCTTTGGCAAAGAAGCTGATGGACTTAACACTCATTCACAGCAGGAGAACTTAATGTATCAAGCCCAGTTCTCCAGTTTGCTGTTACCCATCCTTCAGCCCTGCTGAAGTAAAAGCAGTCCTCTTAGGTGGAAAGGAAAAAGACCTGTTCAAAAGCCCCTTGGGAAGAACCAAGAGCTGATCATCTATGTTAGTCCATATGTTCCCACTTCTATGGGACAAACCATACTCTCTAACCCAACCTGTGGGCTGTGGAGTGCACTGTTCCTAAATCTCTCCCCCACGTCTGATCCCTTGCAGCTATTGCCCTCCAGCTCAGGGAGTCTGCTCCGTCTGTGTCTTCCCTTCACCCCATCGTGCATGTTACGTGTTCCATATCTGTCCTGCATTTGAGAAACTCCCATCCTTGTTCAGCAAGGTGGTTGTGAAACCATACAGGAGCTTTCCTAGCCTCTTAAGGCTCTGCATCCAGCCTGTCCCTTCTGGAGTGCCTCTTCTAGCATTGTTTTGCCTTATAAGAGCTCCTCTGCCCCTCTCCCTCCTAGCACACACCTGCTCCTTTATCTCTTTCTCCAGCTCACACATGGCCTCAAATGCCTTTTATGTTTTTTCCTGGTTTGGTTGTTCCATTTCTCATTAGGGCCTGCATAAAAATAAAAATACTTCTTGCAAAAGTATCAGCATTTAAAATGAGCGTTGCAGAGGAGGAGGCAGAGGAATTGAGAAGGGAGATCTGTGCAAACAGCACTATTTATACTATCTATTCCTCTTGCTAGTGTTACTGTTGGCTATAGATAGGGTTTAATTAAGCTGTGTTAAATGCCTACCCAAGTAATAGACATTGATGTTGCTGAAGTCCTGTTGCCTGGAATGTCGCACTGATGCCAAATGAATTAAGTGATGCCATTTGGCCTTTTTAACTACAGAGCTATGATGTAGCTACTATGTAGCTCCACAGTTGTGCCCACATTTTTTGATCTCTATTTGGTATCGTCTCAAAGCTGGGCAGACAGAAGGTAGGGTGGAAATTTACCTGCTTTCTTGGAGACTGACATTTCCTCCTTCTTTATTTACAAGGTATTGATAGATACATACTCTCTCCAGTTTCTGGTTGGCTGAATAGCGGGAACTCGAGAATTCAGTGGTTTTAGCTGCCTGCTTTGAATAAGAGCAAACTAAGTAGAAAAAATTGCACATAAAGTTATGAATTAGGCATACAACTGCATATGGCTTGGTTGCACCAGCACATCTAACAGCTGTCAGTTCAGTGGTCTGTCTCGGGCATTTATGTGGTAGAGTGGTAGACATGTGCAGCCTGTGAACCCCAGACTCGACAAACCAAGGCTGAATGGTCAGGATGACTCTAATAGTGCCTGTGTTTTCTGGTGAAACTGAGAGTTTTCAGCAGCTCTGGAACTGGGCCATCTGCTTAAGGTGTCAAGGTTGAAGCATTAGAAGTCTGAAGCCAGCTTAAGCTCTTAAGATTCCTAATCTCCCACACTTCTCAAGGTAGGTGCCTGTTTCCGGTGTTGGATTTGCTCTGGTGGAAGAAGTCACCACTTCTGAATGGTTATCTCGCTGTCCTGTCTTCTACTCTGCACACCTGCTGCTGAAACACTTTGTGTGAGTCTCCATCCACTTGCCTGTAGATAAAATCTTGTCTTTGCCAGACTAAAGTTTGAACTGACCCAGTTACTCCTGCTGGACCAGCAGTTTCACATCACTCTTAAACCACGTCACCACGGAGATGTGTCATCTCCAGCTGCACCTCTTCTCCTCCTTTCCTTATGCTGCTGCCCTATTACCATCCCTCTGGTTGTGCTGATTTTATTTCAGGTCTCTCTTTGCATAGGTACATTTGATAGTGGGTTCTGGATGGGGGACTAGAGTGGCAGCAAAAAGTACAGAGACAGGGGAAAGACTAGCAATCCAGGTTGCTCAAGAGAGGATCTGCCCTGAGGTAAGGATAAAGTGGAAATAAGCCCAAAGTATGGCTGAATCGACGACCACGGGGCAGTGGGGAAATGCCTGCGCTGGGGCATTGGCTTCTGTCCCAACTCTGCTTGATGAGTCTTATACCTTGCATCTGACTTCTTAATTTTACATTCTCTTTCCTTTATATTCTGACTCTCTGAAACCCCTGACTGAAAGATATGAAATAGAAGAGGGAAAAATTGAAAGTGAAGTTTAAATTACATTTACCAGGATTTACTTGGGTGGTGAAAGAGCAGGACATTTTCGTGTTCTTAAAGATAAATGGCGGGATGAAGAGTAAAGGGTGAAAGTGGGAGATATCTTTGCTTTCTTTTTAACTGTTAAGATCTGTCAAAGGAAAAGATAAATAAATAAACCCCAATATTTTTTCCTAATAAGCTGTTATATAGCAAGGCAAGCTCATGTATTTTTAGAAGGGGGGGGAAAGTCCACTTAATAACACAGTGAGTTAGACCTGAAGGAAGATGATGTATCTAGTCAGATGTTTGGGGGTGGATGAGGAGGTGGGAACATAGATGTATTTAAGGAAGAAAAAAGCAGGAAATAATTCTTGTTTCAGTTTCTTATATAATGTTGGTTATAGTGGAGAACCAACCTTTGAATTAAGGCTAGAATACAAGCTTAGTGCTTGGACTGTACCTACAGGGCTGCCATTATGCAAAATGACCTAAAGAAATCAGAGAGAGAGGGGGAGATAGGAGTAACATAACAAGATAAATCAACTAATGTAGCAGGAGCCTTTAAAAAGAACCTGGTTTTGAAGGTGGTTGGATGGCCTTAGGGGTAGGCAGACACTGAGCTGCATTACAAGTGTGTGAGGGTAGCACAATGTGACTGCAGAGACCAAGCATCCTGTCAGTGAGAAGGGGAATTGCTTTTCTCTGCCGTCTATCACAGCACCACTCCTGCTGTATCATCACTTAATTTAGACTTGAGTGATGATAAAAGCTAAACTGCAAAAACTGTGGGTGGAGAGGGAGGGAGAAACAACCTAAAATGTTGAAAATAGTCAAGGGACTAAAATCTTTATGTAAAAAAATCCTGGAATGGCAGGATTTGGGTCAGTGCTGGATGCACACCAGGGGCCCCAGCCATGCCACCATCTCGAGACAAGTGCCTTCTGTGGGAGAGCAGATGTTTGGTTTGAGCCTCTGGTTATGTAGGTAAGAGAACCTTTCATCTTAACTGATTGGCCATCTGCAAAAGTGGTGAGAGATAATGCTTGCAAAACATCCGGAGAACTGGGGATTTATTTGTGTCTTTTTGTAAACATGCCTTGAGGAAAATAGTTCTTGCATCCTGGAGATGTACTCTGTGTTTTCCCAAACTGCCAGTATGGCTGTTTTCTTGTGCAAAGCAATCCTTTTAAAGGCTGATATTAGAAATATAGAAGGTGCATTAATTTTCTCTTGCAATACAGATTTTTGAGCTAGATCTTTGCTCCTACTCAGATTTCAGTTTATACCAAACAACTGATATTTGCCTATTTCCATGGCTGGCTTTTTGTTGCAGTGCTGTTGGGCCAGTCTCCTACTTGTTCTGGCGTTTTTGTTGTTATGAGAGCAGTTTCAAAGAGGTCTGTGCTACATGTCAGTAATTTCTGAAAGTTGTTTGAGGGATTTTTATCTGAGAAGCCACATCCTTAATGTTAATGTCCTATCTCAAGGGTAAAGATCTCCCATCACCTCCATTTCATTTTGGTTTTGTTTTAATCTAAGTGGCAGCAAAACTCAGTTGTTACCATAAAATGAAAAAAACTTAGTCTCTACCCTTGACTGCCAGACTCCTGACTGAATTCCCTAAATCTCAGAGCTCCTCGGGCTGGCAGGGATGGGTGATAAACCTGCCCCCCCTTCCAGCCCGTTCATGCACATGGTGAGCTGACTGTGACTTACTGTGTAAAGGGGAGTAAGGGCTGAGGCTACAGCTGCGCAGATTAATGAAATCTAACTGGCTGTTCTCCTGGGACAAAAAAGAAAGCAAAATGATGTTACACTCCTTACCACCTTAATTTCAAGGTATTTTATAGGTGCTAACAGCAGCTTTCCTTTTCTGCTGGTTCATGGCGTACCAGTTTGGCTTCTCCTGCATTGGGTGCCAAAGCCTCCTTTTCACTTCCTGCTCCAAGGTCAGTGCTACCAGGGAGTTGGAAAAGCAGTCTGTTGTGATGGTGAAGAGTCTGAGTGGCTTTTCCTTCAGTATCCCAATGACTTGACAACTGCAGTACAGTATGAATGCCAATGACCTGGACAAGTTACTGAGAAAGGAAGGAAAAATAATGCTGCCAGCTCTTAAGGTGATTTTCTTTCACACAGGGAGAAATGATTCATCCGAAGTTGCCCTTAACTTAGGTGAGAAGATGTCCAGGGTGGCTGGGGGAGGGGAGGGGACACTTCAATTTAGGACTGCAGTAAGTTGCTGCCTAGCCAGGTATCCTTGGTATGCCAGGAAACTCAGCAAAAGGGCCTTTTCTGCAGTGCTCATGTCCTGTTCTGGGGAGCCCTCTCCACGATTGGATGATTTGGAGGCTCTGGAGCATAATGTTCCAATTCCATTACCTGCAGGGTCACTGTGCCCTCTAACGCAACCTGCAGCCAGAGAGTGGATTTGCCCTGTCATAGTTATGTGCTTAAAGAGCATTACTCTGATTATCCAGGAGGGTGGATTAAAGGGAGTTGATGGATACTTGGAGGAAGGGAGAGGTGCTCAGGAGGTGAATTTGAGCTGGCAGACTTGTTATGGAGAGCAGTGCAGTCTGCTTGTGAAAAAGTCAACCTAAGAAACAGTTCTTCGGAACTGTCCTTCCTTGAAGATGTTGAGGAGGCAGATAGTGAGGTACTTGTGTGGGAAGTTGGGTTATTAAAACTGTCACTAATGAGTTGTGATGATGCTTGAGGTACTCAGGAAAGTATTCTGGAATAAAATATGGAAAAAATAAAGGATTGTTCTGTCCCTCCAGATCTTGGCATCTAAATTGGAATTGCTCTAAAACCTCTGTGTTTTCTAGCTCCAGCCCTCTCTGGTGGTGTAAGGGGAACAGAATCCTACACGTTGGGACACTAGGATCTCATATGGGAGGCAGCTGGATGTTGCACAGCAGCCGCATGTCTGACATCCATGAGTGGGCAGGGTTGGTGAGGAGCTGCCCCTCTTGGTGGTAGACAAAGTGGCAGAAGGGAGTGAAGGAGTGACCTGGCCATCAGAAACCATTTGATATTCTGTGGCTGAGAGCAGCAGTGTGTTGGGAGTTGCACAGGCTGCTTGAGGAAGGAAATGGAAATGGTCTCCTGGTCACAAGAGAAGATCTGATTGTGTAAAAGGAACAAATGTGTTTTAGGGAGCTGAACAGAAACAGGATCCAACTGCACCTGGGGGTAATGAAGAATGGGAAGGAATGAGGGCTGGAGTGGGGCTTCCAGAGGAGGAAATGAAACTTTCTATAGGGGAAGTGATGGTAGTGCCAGCTCTCCTCTAAAAAAGTGCTACTTTAGAAGGATAGGAAAGAAGGAGGTGGCCAAAGAAATCCCTAAAGCATGATGGTCTGCCTTGTCTTTCTGGAGCAGGTGTTTGTGGGGACCGAGTCCTGCCCTTGAACAGGTTCTTAAAGCTATTGCTGGCCTTGGCAGGGGCTGCATGTGCAGCGTTCACAGCATCTGTCCTCACAGCCCTGCAGATACAGATACCGTGTGTCTCTGGTCAGCAAAGTAACGGTTACACAAGTTGGTTTCCTGGGTGAGTTAAAGTTTCACCATCGTGAATGGGACTGTGAATGAAAACCAGGATGGGACAGTGGAGTGGCAGTGATTCCTTGGAAATAAAGCCCCTCTTGAGAGCCTGCAGTACCTGCCTGCCAACCTCCGGTGATGGGCAGCGGGAGGCAGAGGGACAGCTGACAACTCTGCTGAGGGAGGAATGCTGCAGCACATTCTTCAAGCACAGGGATGGCACGGGTCCAAAGCCAGTCATGCTGTAGATATGGAAGGGTATCAAAAGCATCAATGGATATTTTTAGCCAGAATGAGTAGGGGCAGGGGTTGAAGGGGCCAGAAAAAAATTAGCTGTTCTTGCATCTTAAGTCTCCTGAAGCTGAGGAACCAGGTGTCATCTTTAAGGGTTGTCTAATTCTTTGTTTCATGAAGTGGAGAACAGAAAGCAAAGCATTTTTTTTCCTCATCAGATGAAACAAATACTTGTTTTTGGAGGTGAGTTTGTCATGTTTGGAATCTGCTGCCTTCAGAGCTTCCTTCTCTGTTCCTCCTTGAGCTGTTAGTGGATCTATGGCACTAAGAAAGTCTCTGTAATGTACACATCAGCTCCCTTGCACATGGAAAATCAAAAGACTTGGCTGATGTCCTTTTTTTAAAAAAAAATGGTTGGAGTTGGGGAGAAAGCTGGTTCAAGCAGAGTGCATTGTTCAGTTGCTCTGTTAGTGTAGGGTTGCTTATCAGAGCTGGGCAGTGAGTATTTATCCAAGTCCTTCCTGTTTCTTTCCTGACCTGCCCTCCCCCATCCCCAAGATCTTTTCTGTGGTGAATTTACTGGGAAAGATGCAGAAAGGGGAAAGCTGGGGTCTGAAAGATGTGCAGACTCTTGTGCCATGCTTAAGCACTCACCTGTAAGTAGTCTCTGGATGATGAAGATTAAAAGATGGAAAAGAGGGTGTGTCAAGAGAACAAATTCTTTCTTCATTTCTTCCCTCTGCTGCTGCCACCTTCCTTAGTTTTCTGACTATAGTAACCTTCTGACAATATTTTTATTCATAGAATATTGTCCCCAGTAATAATGGTAGCTCTTCTACTCTAACCCATGTGCATGTACCAACCTGGATAGATTATTAATGTGTTACCTTGAAGCTGTGGCCTGGATAAGGAGGATTGTTAACAAGTGGTTGGAAACTTGATGAAAATGTATGAAAACAGAATCTATTTTCATGGTGACGGGCTGAGAGATGAAAATTCATGTATAGTTCTTTCTTCTGCCTTTGCTGTCTGGCTCTACAGCTTCCTTACTACAATCCAATGATCTGCTTTCTGTTTGTTGCTGTCATTCTTTCTGGTGTTCCTTCTAGGTGTCAGTCATGCTTGGATTGATTTTTTCCGGTTTTGTAAAGAAAAAAAAGGGTGCAAGTTGGGATATTCTCTCTAAAGTCAGCTGTGACTGCTCTAGGAGAGTCTTGCGGGGGAACAATAGGAGGAGATGATGATGTGGACTCAGTCAGTCAGTTCCCCTGTCCTTGTGCTTGGTCCTTGAGGCATGCTGCACTGATGCAACTCATTTCTTTGGGCTTCAGAACTAGTTTTAGCCAGTAACACATGGACGGCAGGAAAAAAAAAGATGGTTAGAGTAACTGTTGTTTATTTACCTGCGTTAGTATATCTTGGGACTAATATCTATGCATCCTGGATGCATAGATAGTCCTGTCTCGCTCAAGCAGTAAATCTCACTTTGACCATCTGGGACTGTTCTTTTGAACCCTTTAGACTAGCTTGCACTCTGGGTTTTTTTTTTGTTTGTTTGTTTTTTTTTTTTTTTTTTTTTTTTTTTTTTTTTTTTTTTTTTTTTTTTGTTTTGTTTTGTTTTGTTTTGTTTTTGTTGTTTTTTTTTCTGGTGTGGCTGAGATTCAGCCTATGCAAAGCTGACTCAAGGTTGCAAAAGTTTTTCATCTTGCCTTCACCATTACCCAGAGCTGAAACCTGAAAGGCTGAGAGCCAGGAACATAATGTCTCTGTCTCCTTCAGCTACTGCTACCAACTACCAGCTGGGCTTGCCAACCTGCCAGAAATCTTATCTTGCATATGTATGCTGCTAACACAATGGTCCCAACAATGGTAAGGAATAATGTTCAGGAGTTGTGAAATCATACACTTGGTTTTTTTTTTTTATCATGCTTCCTCTATATGAGAATACTAGCCCCACTATGACAGAAAGGAAAGGTAAAGATATGGAAGGGCATCATGATTTGTACAAAACTTAACAGTGCATCTGTGAGAGGCAATTTTTCAGTGCAGCTTTTCCTGTTTTGAAAGGAACTGTGACAGTTTCTCCATTCCTTCTGTAATAAAGGTTGATGTTTAGTATTGACCTACATGTAATTTAGGGTTGCTTTGTACCACTGTTGCAGACTCCTTGTACAGCCATGGGCAAGTTGTTCTCTAGAGGTCTCATTCTGACATCTTCAAATAATGAGGAGGAAGTAGTTCTGTGTTTGGGTGAAAAAAATCTTTGGGTACATGCATACGTGCACGAAGCCTTTGCACAGAGCCTGCTCTCCTCCTGACAGTGCTGTTGTACTGTGGGTAAGACTGCCCTGCCCTCTGTAGCAGAAATGTATTAGGCTTGTGTTGTCTGTGGTGGTGAAGATTGGCAGAAACAGAGACTGCCTGCTTTCAGCAAGCATCTTTGGTTTATTTATGTCCCTGCTCTGAAGTCAGAGATGAGAAAGAAAGTGTTTTGTGCTTGCAGTGCATGGGGCAGTACCAGTGCTGTTGTGTGATGTGCTTGTTTCTTTTGATGCTGAGGAAGGTTCTGTGTTTGTTTCAGAGGAATATGTCCAAGAATTTCATGCTCACCCACAGGTGCATGTGGAAAAATAGCTGCAGCTGGATACTGTTCCTTCACAAGAAACTGGTTATCTACTGGTGATGGGCTCTGATTCTGCATATACTTGTCCTATCAACTGCAAAGCTCCTAACGTCTAGATAGCATCAGCTGTGCATCCTTAAAGTTCCTACTTCAAATCACATCTTCCTTTCAATCTCACATGGTAATCCCCAGCCATCACTGTACTTGGCAGAAAGCCAAGTGCTTAAGGCCTGGATACCCTCCTCAGCTACCAAGAAGGGCTTTCCCCAGTGAGATCCAGGGGAAGCCCTAGAAGCCTGGTCATGTGGATGTGCCTGCAGCTCCTTTTTCTTGTCAGAAAAGGACAACTTTGTTGCTTTGACTGTGGTTTTTTGCTCTTGGAAAACCTGAAGCTATCACATCAGACAACTCACTTTTCAGATTTTTCTGTCCTCTAATTATAGACCAGCTGAAACACAGGCAACCCTTCCTCTTCCAAGCTAAGACTTCTTTCTCAGGATTTGTGCTATTGCACAGTAATATCTATTTAGTTGTTGTTCCAAATCCTTCTTTCTCTTTTTTTCTTTCTCTTCCCATCATCTTTAACCTTTGCCTGTGGCAGCTGTGCAACCAGAATCCAGATGAAGCTGCCTCTTTGATCCTAGACTGCATTTAATAATAGGGCTGTGGTTGTTACTGAGGAACTAACATATCAAGGTGTGTTGGCTCTTTTCTCGTACAAAAGTTTAATTAATGATTTAGGCAATATACAGTAGTACCTATGCTCTGAAATAGCTGTATGAAATTAAGGATCCTGGATACTCGGGAGTGTGTTTCCTGCTCAGTAATACCTGTTACTCTTAGTACTTACTATATCTAAATGAACAGCATGTAGTAGATATGACAACAAGTTCATGTTACCTGTGAAACCTTGATCCTGAGTTTTGCCTTCCCAGTTTTCTTGTTTCTTGTGAGCATTTGATGAGTTTTGGTGCACAATCCAACTAGTTTTGGCTGCCCCAGAGTTGGATGTTGTTTCTGTGGTACAGCTAGATGGAAACTGGACACAAAGAAGCGCTTTGGAGCTTTGCCATTACAGATTTATTTCCATAATATTGGGTCATACTCTATGTTGCTTACAACAGGAAAGTCATACTTTTTTTCTTATTACTTAAATCTTGGTGAGGACTTGAAGCATTATAGAAAGTGTGTAAAAACTGAGGTTTGGAAATGATTCTTGGTGAGCAAAGCCAAAGTTTTGGGTAAATATAAACTAGTTCCTAAAACACTTTGAATTTGAATAGGTTTGTCTGAAAATGTGGCTAACTTGTCTTCATCTTCCTTGTATAATTAAGAGTTAAAAAAAAATTGAAATGCTGAGATCAGAATTCTCCAGCTTATCTTGAGAAAGAAAAAGGCTTGGCAGTGATTGTCCTTCTTTAGGAATGGGTGGGAAATTTTTAGTTCTGTTGAAATACAAGTTTGGCAAGACAGGTTGATTAAGTTGTCTACAGAAGATGGATTCCAGGTCTCCTAGCCAGTGCCTGAAGGTTCTTAGGATGGTACACTTCTTAAGAGCCAGGTCCCTTTGGTATGCAGCCCCCCTCAGTGCAAGTCAGAGGTGCACAGAAGGTTGGAACAGCCCAGCCTATTCTTTCCTGCCCCATCCTGTTTCCTAGCGCTGCTGGAATCGATCCCTGTTGATTCTGGCACAGCCTGTGCCGAAGGCCACCAGGGGACAAAGGCTCCTTTTGTTGGGAGCTGCAGCCCTGAGCATGGACGTGCTTCGAAGCACTTGCCTCTTCCTGGCGCATCACGGAGGGATTTCACTGCCTCCTGGGATGCACGGGTGTTGGCTTGGAGTCACCACACCGGCCAGAGGATGTTTCCTATTGTCATATTCTGGGAGAGGGAGAAGGGAAAAGGTGTGAGTGAAGTGGTGGTTGAGGTTTGCACAAGAGGAAGCTAAATATAGGGTGAATGTGACCCTTTATGGCCAGGTGCAGATAACAACCAGTGAATCAACAGGGACAAACAGACTTTGTTCCCTGTTCTTTTCTGTCTTCACTCTTAAAGATACTTTATGCAGCTAATCTGCGTGTTTGTTTGTTTTGGGGTTTGGTTTTGTTTTGTTTCCCTAAAACCTGTCTTTGTTCAGGCAATTCTAACATTTAATACTTTTGAAGCTCTGCAGGCTGCACATCACTGAAACTAAAGTGTTGCTGGGGAGAGGTGTTGAAGGAGCAGGTTGGGACTGGGGGCATGAGCTGGGGAACACCCACCTGGTACAAGAAGTTCTCCTCCTTTCTCAGGTTTTTTGTTTCCGTCCGTGGAGCACTCCAATTCCTGTCCAGGCTTGGCTGTGGTGGCAGAGCTGTTTTAAGGAGAGAGAAGTGAAACCTCTGGCAGGATAGGATCCAACAGGGAGATTTTACTCTGTCCCCATTACTGGTGGGGAAGAGAGGCCTCTGAGCACGTCTCTTGCTCATGAGAACTCAAAAGCTCATGTTTAATATTTAAAACACTGTATCCCCTGCCCAGCAGGTATCTGCAGCATAATGCAGTGTGGTGGGGAGTGGAGCAGCTGCTGCAACAACTAATGACAGCAGCCTCAATGCCTACCTCCTTCTTGCAGGTGATAGTAGAAGTATTTAGGTGTTGGCACTTGCCTCACAGGAATGAAGCCACAGAGAAGTGTGCATATGCCATTTTTGTTTTTTCTGAGCTACCACTGTGGGTAGCAGCAGCCATGGAACGCTTGCTGGTTGCTGTCATGATTCATTTTTTTATTAAAATCATGCCGAACCAAAATTAGTACGTAGGAGCTGCCCAGGAGGCTGATGTGACTTTACCAGAGAGACATCTGTGTGGGTTAGCACTGCTGACGCCTGCAGTACTGAGGAAGGAGGTTCATGGCTGGATTAGGAGCCTTACTGGAGGTACTAGATGTATAACATGGGATGTGTCATGTTTGGACAGCTGTACTGGCAGGCCTGGCATGGCTCTGTGTTAAAGATCAAAAAAGGGATGTTACTCAATTCCCCTTACTTCTGTCTGGGAATTACAGAAAACAGAGAAACCTTTATAATGTATTTGGAAAGAACTCTCATCACTATGGTTCTCTTGTTTTGTACCCCACTCACTCCAGGTTTAAGTCTTTATTCATAACTGGGATAGACTGTGTTGTGTTAGTCTAATGAAGTGCTCTTTTGTCAGACACACTGGATACTGGCTCCTGTTAGAGGGTCTAGACCTGGCAGACTGTGAGTTGTGTCTAAGGTAAAGGGGGTTTTTCCAACCCCTTAGCTGAGTGGTACATGAATGTGTCAGTGGGATTGAAGGAGGTTCCCTTAGAACCATGACGAGGAATGTACCTCAGGAAAAAAAGTCTTATCCATGTTCTAGATGAATTAGAGCAGGGCTTCAAGCCTTTTCTTGAGTCATGGGGCCTTAATTTTCTTTTTCAAGGGGTTTGGCCTTCTCTGTAAATGCCAAATATACAGCTTGCTTTCCGTGGTTGTTCTTCATTGGCCTTGAAGTCTGCAGACCACATGCTGACAATCACGCGACATCCTTTTATGGTTATTACCAGATCTGTAATTTCAACCCAGTATCTTCTGGCCTTGCTGTGTGTTTAATTCCCTGTGCTGTTTACAATTTGTGATTCTAAGCAAACAGTAACGCACAGGCAGGCCCCTGCAGTCCTTCCACATGTGCTTGGGTTGTCCTCAGCTTGCTTCACTGAGCAGAGTGTTCAATTTTCCTCTTTCGAAAGGTAGTTTTAATGTAAAAGCTGAAGGCTGGATGTATGGCACTGATTCTGTGTGTCTCTTTGCCCTCCTACTCCGAGCATGGATCTTCAGATCACTCTCTGTGCACAAAACTTTTCTTCCAGTTCATGTAGGTTGGCTTGTAGATACAAGTTCTCCTCTCTTCACCTGCTCCTCTCCCACCTCTCTTTGTTCCACATGGCCTGTTACCTTGTCATTAGGACTCTGTGGAGGCAGTAGCTTACTTTGCTTTAGTTAATGTTACAGGCTTCAAACGTTACCAGGCTGCAGCAGCACTTGATGGCTTCTGTGGCACATATGATGTCTGGTTAGTCACTGTGCAGGGGTCCTCAGGGACAGGCAGCCTTTCTTTCCACTGGTGATTCCACTGCCATTTCCCCCCCCCAAGATACTTCTCCCCTTCTTTCCCCTAAATTTTTCCCTAAAATTTCAGTTAAAAAGGAATGAGAGAACACTGGAAGTGTCAGGTTTGCTTGTCCTCTTGCTGGCAGGAGGATTTTGAGTGTAGAGCTGGACATGGCTGAAGCTCTTGGTGGCAACATCAATGAGAATCGCCTGATCCCTGGACAAAGGTGCCTCAGGGACCAGGGCGAAGGCAGGCATGGAACAGGATGTAAAAGTGGCACATGTCAGCCCTAAGAATGATGAATGGGAGAACAACTTCACTCTTGGCCTCCTTCTCAAACTCTGCCATTTGGTATGGCCTCTTTTGTCCAGACATAAAGCTCATGGTGCTGTGTGTCACTCAAGTGAGCTTGATTTTTTTTTTTTTTGTGTGACACATTTCTATGTACAGGTTAATTCTGGGGGGTCTGTAGCCTCATGGAAAAAAATACTTTTTGGAGTCTGCAAACGGAAAAAAGTTGAACCAAAATTTAGCATGACTGTTGTGGAATGAGCTCAGACCTTCATTTTGTTCCTAACATGATGATCTGCATCTGGAATCCTCTTGGCCCAGTCCTGCACTGATGTAGCAGATTTGTTTGTGGCAGTGGTGTAAAAACTCAGTGGAATTTTTCTCTCCATTCTGAAGAAGTTAGATGAATACTGGCAGTTTACCTTTCACATGTCCTTTGTATTCTTGGAGGTACTTTTAATAAAACCTGGTGACCCCCACCGATACCATGCTGAACTACTAGAAGCAGAGTATGTTGGTGAGAGCTTAACATTGTGCCCATCCAAACATGGGCAAAACAAAATTACCTGCTCAGATCTGGCTGCCTAAGTGGTGAGATGGCTTTGCACCACATGCCTCCCTTGTCTCTGCTGAGAAGGATGCTTTTTGGCTGTTGCCAAACTGCCACATGATGGAGGTTGCTTGACTGATGCCTGTGTGTTCCTGGCTGTCACTGTTCATCTCACCTCCTGACTGACACTTGCTTTCAGGGGTAATCAGAGAAGGAGTAACTTCTATAGCAACTCCCATGTGTCAACTGTGGACGCTTTCTGATGCTTCCTACAGTGCCAGATCATCTGTTGTGGTTTCTGCCTTATTTCATGTATTCGACCAGTGCCCTTCCTGTTCCCCTTAAGCATAGATCTGGATTCTGCTCTGCAGGGTTCATTCTCTGGGAATTTAGTTTTCCGAATAGATGAACAAAACCTTCAATCAGTCTAGTCATTGAAATCTTACTTTCCTTCTTTTGCTGGTTCTGCTTCTTCCCTGACTTAATCAGCACCAGGAAGAGAAGCAGGATGGGGAACTACCAGGATAAGGGGGACTGTGTCAGAACAAAAGTAAATTTCAAGTTACCAGTGGAGCAAATCCACTGCAAGGAGCTGGGCAAGTGGAAAAGACCTCTGCTGTATTTCATATTTGGGATAAAGAAGGGCAAAATGACTTGCACATAATTATCTGGAATAAAAATGCTTTAAATGTTAACTTTAGATTCAAACATGGTACACCCTGTTCCAGAGACAGAAGCTTTTCAAAAAGCTGTTTGGGAGACTGATCATTACACAAAGTTGTACATGACTGTCTGGAGACAGTTAATGTTTAGATGAGGGAGGTTTTAGAATACATAACTTGCCCTGTTAGTTGCAACAAGGCATTTAAATGCATCCTGTGGGATAGAAGCACAAAAGCTTGTCTGGTCCTTCCTTGTTATTTGGCTTTCGTGTTAAATTTTGTGCAGCAGAGTGAGTGGGATGGAGTGCTGGCATTTAAGTGTTCCTACACTGGCAAATCTACCTTGGTGCTTTTGTCACTGTGGTGGTGAACTGTACAGACAGTACAAAATGAGCTGGGCTCAGAGCACAGCCTTACTGGTTAGTGGATATGGTTGTAATGTATCAAGTATGAGATAGAAAGTATATTAAACTAGGTTTGCTCTTGTCCCCATGTACACAGCCAGGTCTTTGTGTTTTCCCTACAGTGCCATCATATCTTGCAGCAGCATTCACAGCCAGCTGTGCACAGAAAAGGAATCTGGCCACATTCCTTTTAGGGGTAACTTGCTGCAAGGCTGGGGCATCAGTGTCAGTATTGCTGCAGAGGAAATCCAGGACTAGAGATGTATTAGGAGGTTCTTTGGTCCAACTTCTTAAGTAGATTATGTACTTGAATCCTTCCTAGTCATCCAGTATAGTGCAAGGTGTCCACTGCATGTCAGTTTAACTCTTGTTACTGCAAAGGGAATCTAGAAAAATTTGTGAAATACTATAAAGATGTCCTGATGGTGTTTGTGCAGAGCATGTTAAGTGATAGAGGGGATTTCACAAAGCTGTGCAGATGGTGGTGACATAACCAAGGGTGGACAACAGTGAATACACATGAGATCTGCTGAACAGCAGTGATGTGGTTAAAGAGTCTTGCTGTGATCCAGAGACCGAGAGTTGTAACTGGACTTGCTGCCTTCTGGTAACCCTTTGCAAATAAACTCTTGGACAAGAGGAGATAAAAGTAACTAGATGCAGTTCTGGCCTTCCTTTTGTGACTGCTGCTAGCTATAGAATAAATGGTTTTTAGCCACAGAAGGTCAGCAAGGCCTTCAGGCTCCAGACAGACATTATGATTTTATTGTTAGCCTGTATAACAAGATTAGCACCAAATGACTCACAGAACAAGTCAGGTGGTCTTTAATCTTCTGTATCTGGGTTGATATGAAGACATTTTCATTATCATGACAAATGATGTGACTGAAAACTGACAAAATAAGGTCTTCACTGAGAAGTGTTTTCTGTAGAAGCTCTCAACTTTAATAAAACAAAAAAATGAAAGAGTGCATTGTTATTTTGCTTGTTTTTTTTTTTTAATTTTTTTTAAAATTTTTTTTTTTTTTTACAAAAAGCTGAAAACTTCCACAGAGAATCCATGAAAAGGATTTTGTTGAAGTTTTTGGTGGGAGAGGAAGCAATGCTTTCTCCTTAGATCTGTGGTGAACCCAGAGGTGGTCCTGGGCTTCCTTACCGAGGTGACAGTGAACATCACAGCTCAGCTACAAGTTATGTGAAATTTTCTTCTGGAGTGCAAGGTCCTTTCTGATTCCTGGGCTGCTTTTGCTTGTGTACTTACAGATTGCAAGCTGCTAATGATTGCTCCAGCACAAAGACTTAGTGTTCATAGCATTAATAAAGGGGTGAATCTTCATAATAAATAAACTCTATGCTAAATAAACTTTGTGTTAACAACCCAGATATTCCCCTTTCTCTTAACTGCTCCTGTGATCATGGCTGGCCTTTATGCCACAATACCAAAGAGACAACAGAGTTTGCCCACATGTAGGAGTGAACTAGGATTCAGACTAGAATATCTTTATTTTGTCTCCATTTTAAGCTTCCTGTAAACAACACAATTGACACAGCCAAAGGAATGAAATCAGAGCCACCCTACAAATATCAGTTTATATGGTATCTTGAAATTGTTCTGGCATTTTCTTTATGGTGAAGTGAAGCTAATACCATTTTTTTTTTAAATGAGAAACATTAACCTATGTAAATACCAGGTGGCTTTAGCTTATCTGTACTGATATGAGATGGGAAGGGGCATTGTATTTTAAAAGTGGGGATCTGAGGCTGATAATGAAAATACGACTGGAGTTAATAATTTCTGGCAAGGTAACTTATCCTTCTTGTAACTTTATACTTCTCCCCTCTTGCTTATTATCTGAGTGCAATAAGTTTATGGTTCTGCATTGTAACAGCTCAAGAGGTTTAAAAAGGACTTTGATTTGCACAACTTCTGTAGGAGGGAGCAGACACACCCAGACTCTGATCCCTGAATTTCCAAGAGGCCCCTTGAGGCCCTTTTGAAAGTATGCTAAGGGCGAAGTCAGCTGTGCAGGAAAGGTGAGAACTGTGTGCTTGACTCTTCTTGCAGGAGCTGGGACCACTTAGAACTGTGGCACTGCTTCTGTGCACCAGTTGTATAATAAAAGAGTGTGAGGATGGTGAACAGAAGATCACAGAGCAAGAGGGAAGCTGGGACAGAGTAGCAGGGTGGTATCACTTCAGCATGTGGATATCTTAGCAACCCCTATGATTCTGACTGGTATTAGTATCCTTTTAATGATGACAGAAAAGGATTGAAGAAATGATGACGATATCTGTTGACATGCAGATGCTTTCTAGTGGATATTGGATAAACAGGAAGGTGACAAGTAATGTGGTGGGCAAGGGGTGCTCAGGTGCTGGTGACTGTAATTCCAGTGATATACATGCCTAGGGACCAGGGTGTGGGATATAACTCCCCTCCTTTATGTACTGCCCAGCTTTGCTCCATGCAGAAAGCCACAAATCATGTCTTCTTTCTGGTTATTCTACTTTTTCTATAGAGACTGTCTCTCCTCTGCTTTAAAAGGTGTGTATTGGAAATTTAGTGCCTGTAGTGTATAACACAACATCCCCTTCTTTACACCCTTTCATATCTGAGGTGCAAAGCAAAGTGAGTGGGCTGGGTTTTGTCCACAAGCACTGCTACAAAGCTGGAATTATTCAAGCAAAAGCAATGGGATTTACTCCCGGATCACTGAGTATCCACCTGTTTCCCAAGTAATCTTACATTCTCAATGAGTCCTTTTGAGGGATGAGACTGCAGGTACAAGGCTGCCTCCCTTTCACTCTGTAACAGGGTGTGACTGGGATGGTGCAAAGCAAATGCTGGTTCTTTGTGACACACACCTGAGTGATGATGCAGGTGAGCTGAGCACAGTCCATTTGTGTGTGCTATTCTGCAAACCAGAGGCAGGTGCATTGATTCATATATAAAATGTTCTTGTTTTCTATGAATGATGCAGATCCACTTGCAATTTCAAGCCTTTCCAAGTGAGGCTGTAATATCAAGTGGTGGCATGGGGAACTGGGCCTTGGGAGAGCTGCAGGTTGCTGACAGTTCCCGTGGTTATTAATGGCCACAGCAAGGGCTTGCAGATTCTGGGAATAGACTGTTTGCTTTAGGGGAGACAGCTGGCAATGGTGTTTGATACAGCAATATGTCTCAGCCTGACTTTTGATTGACAGTAACACAAACTTGTTCTCCTCCCAGCCATGGCTTAAACCTGGTGACATTTACAGCAGAGCTAACTTCTCCAGTCTAAGTTTAGATGGTGATTTTGTGTTTGTCTGCATGTGTGTGCTTAATAAGATAAAAAAACAGGAGAGGCCTTCTGCAAATCAAAATGGAACAGAAATTTTAAACCATGGCTGAATGTGAAAGAGGGAGGCGTTAAACCTTCATGGATTTTCATGGACTAGTTGCTGTAGATCCTTGTTCGAGATATCAGTGTTGAAGGGTTATTACCTACTTTGGCACTTTGGATTTGCTCTCATCAAACGTGTGGTAATTTTTCATAACTATGGAGCTGTCAGTTTGACTTTGTATTTTTGTTTTTTTTGGGCAAGCTGAACTTAGTATTGGCCGGTAGCCTTAGCCCCACCTGTGCACAGCTAATGACATGTTTTGTGGGTGTATGTCCATAAGCCATCTGGGAATAACATGTGGTCTTAACTGACTGTTGATTTCATTTCTTGCTGTGCACCCCTGTTACTCTTTCAGAAGCTTCTCCTGTTAATGAACACCTTTGCAAGGGAAAAATCCTTCCCCCTCCCACAGCAGAATAGACCAAGAGAACAGAGCCAGCAACATGCTTCTCCGCCTTGCCTGGCAGAGGGGATGAGAACTGGGGGGATGAGAACTGTCAGGGAAGCCTGTTCCATTTGATCCTCAAGGAAGTGGTGCTGAAGCATAGTAAGAGTCAGAGAGGAGCAGATCCTTGTCCAGTGATGGCTGAGCCAGAGGTGTCCTAAGCTTGTGCATAACTTTACACTGTTAAAAAGTGCTTGAGTGGGAGCACCTTTTGACCAATATCGCATAGAAGGCTATTTCAGATGAATGACCCAAAGGGGAATGGTTTTGTCTCCCGCTACAGATCTTTGGTAAACCTTCATTCTTTCAGGAACATGGCTTTCTTCTGATGCTGTCTTCTCCCAGGTCTGGTCTGGTAGCAGGTCATATAACCCAAATAGAAATAGTTTCCTCTTCGACTTGGCCCTGAGGGCTGGACGCTCTATATCCTCCACTAGAGGCATGAAGGACCAGTGTTCCCCTGGCATTATGGTGAAAAACGTACAGTGAAAGCTGGAACTCAGCCGTTTGTGAACATCATGAACAACTTATTGGCCACATGTTTCTGGAGAGTTCACCTGTGACTTCAGACAGTGTGTCCAGAGAGGCCACCTGAGTAAACCAGGTGAACTGAGAACAACACCAGCATTTAGAGAAGTGATTTCAGCCATCCTTTATAGGGCAGGAAAGCTCCTGGGTTTGGCTCCTTTTTAATCTAAAATGAAGGTCCAAATGTGCAGTTAGAGCAGAGGGACTTGGTTCCATCAACCCCTTCAGAACTGCTCCATTGTGTCAGCAGTACACGTCTTTGTATCTACCTTACCTTGCTTCTGAGTTCCCTGTCAGATATGATTGGGTACCTATGATGGATGGAAAAAAATTTGCTGGAAAGGGTTTTTTACCATCCCTTTTCCTCTCTGTTTCCACTTCCCTCACTCCCTGCTCTTCAAGTTTACAAAACTACACTTATGTAAGCAGTGTTAGCAGTGTTACCCACTGTCACCTGATATTTGTCGAGTGAGCTGTATCTTTTGTCTGTAGAAGACTTGAGGATTTTCAGTTAAGTGTGCTTTGCAAGCCTTCTGTCCTTTCCTAAGCTGGACACATGGTCCAGATTGATTCTTTTTAGTGTGATAATGCATTAGTACTGCAGCAGTTCCAAAGAGTAAAACCCCAGGGTCGGGATCCCACTGTAATCAAACAAATCTGGAACAAGAGAGGCCTTTTGCCTTGAGGTTGTATACAGTGAGCAATGATGCAAAGCAGACCAGGCTTGCAGCTGTACTGATGCTGTAATCAGAAATCCTGGTTGCCTGGATTTGGGATTTTCTGAGGTATAGTGTACCAGATGTGGATGAGAGGGAGGAGTCAGTCCATCAGTAGTCCTGTGAATGAAAGGTGCAGAGTTCTACTGATAGATGGATCTTATTATTTCAGTAGCTATGTATGGGATGGTACCAAAATCCCTAGACACTCCATTTGACATCTATAAAGATAGGAGTGGTAGATTGGCACTGCCTTTCTTGGAGGAAATAGAATAGGAAACACTTTTTATTTCTACACTTTATCAGATTAAAGAGATGTTTTGAGCCATTTCTACCTGCCTAATGCTCTCCATGAAATACTTTGCAGCAGTTTTAAATTATCATTCCTGTATTGTTTCACAGACCTGTTTTAATGCCGATGAATGTATGGTGCACAGCAGGAATTAAAACAGTTGGAAGGTCTTTTAACAGACCCTCTCCAATCGATTTATAGTGACAAAGTTTCCTCAGTGTACCTTTTTCTTCTCCTATGGGAGTGACAGCTCATGTCCACTTGTTCATAATATATTCAGCATCTGTCAACACCCTTCCAGTGTGGAGCTAAGCATAGAGCCATCTTGTCCAAGGCTGGTAACTGAGCTCTGAGACTGCTGTCAAAAATAAAAGCTGCTGAGGTTGAATCAGATCTGGATATCTGAGAACTGGAAACTGTGTGAAGGACAGAAGTGACTGAGTTGATAACTAAGAGCACTTCATGCTTTGCAGTGTATCCTGTTTAAAGATTTAGCAAACAATGCTGCTGCTTTAACATATGAAGGAGCATTCTCTCTTTAAAACAAAGAGGAAAAAAACCCCAAACGCCCTGAGGTGTCTCTCCCACTCTGGCTTCATATGCCAAACTCACAGATACAGACACTCAGCAATCCTTGCAATCCCTGTGTGCTCAGCAATCCCTATGTCGTCTGGTGCACTGTGAGACACAACTTCAGTACAGCACCCTTTGCTGCCCTGTAGTAATGTCAGCTGAGCTGGGCTCTCTCAGCTGCCCTTTGCATCTTCTTCCACATAAGAAAAAGTCACTTGAGAAGTCTCCTCAGCACTGTGTTGAGGACATAGTTGTGATCCTCTGGGAAGAGGGGGCAGCTGAACTTCTCGTGTCGTTGCCTACTGTGGGAACACATACGTGACTGGTAATGTGGGGATAGCATCCACTTTCACACTGCTGGTAAATCCATGCCTGATATAGGCAGGACAGTGAAGTGTGGAAGGGCCCTATTCTCCCCAGTGGTGCAATCAAGTAATGTGTTGTTTGTACTGTACCTGATATAGCTGTGGTTGGTGTCCTTGTGCCTTTCACCTTGATTTGTGCTTTTGGGAGAAGGCAGCAAGCATTCTGGATTTGACTTTTGCAGAGATGAAAACATTTGCTGCCACGCCAACCATGTGGTGCTGGCTTAGTTTTTTCATGGTATCTTCCCTCTAAAGATCTCCAAGTTCAAGGTCCATCTTGCTGGTAGCTGATAGAGCAAACCTGCTTCATGGGGATGTGTTCACAGTAGCTGTTGTCGGAAGGAGAGGGCTTGTAATTGGCAACCTGTTCTTAGACTGAATAAGATCTTGGAACTGGTCGTATGACTTAAAAAAAACCAAAAAACCTGCTGATTTTTTCAGAAATGTCTTTTCATTATTGACCACTGGGAGGATATTTTTGTAGGGTCTTGTGTAAAAGAAGGCTTCTACATTGCCAGTTTTAGAAGTCCTTACAAGCATATTTTGGACTTTTCGTAGGAGAGGTAATAAAAACTACTGTTTATTTCTTGAAATAAAAGCCAGTTTCAGAAGTCTCTGTGCATTGTGCATGTTGTCACAGATCAAATGCTTCTAATGTATTATAATCAAGTAGCAGCAGGAAGCTACAGGGGTTTTCCAAGGAGTAGTTGGCCACTAGAGGCAGGACAGGTAGGTGTGTTTTTTTCCTGCCCATTTGTGTAATGCTTGTCAAATCGGGTTGGATATGAGGTACTTGTGTGGTCAATGATGGGAAGATAATAAGGACTGTGTTATAGTAGTCTGAAGGATACTCCCACTGTAAGTATAAAGTTTTCAGAGAAAGGCAAAGTAGAACCTGTTGCCTTGTTGCTCTTAAAGTGCTCCAGGCAGTGTTGTCAATTAAAGAAGCAAAGGAATACTCAAGCCTATGCTTAGGGCAGAAGAGGATCATGGAAATCAATCGGCAGACAGCCATTTCAGAACCACCCTAATTCCTGACAAAACCCAGTTCTCTAGTGGATACTAGCTAAAATGCACGTTGCAGCTGTGTCTTGGTTTTTGTTTTTAAATGTGTAAGCCTTGGACAGTTGATTCCCAGTGCTCAGACCTGTAGGCAAGTGAGCCCTCAGGCTTTCCATAAGAATTAGTCCAGAGTTACAGGCAAAGAGATGAAAAAATATTAAGACACTTGGAGACTGAAGATTTCAGGGTTTGCAGTGGGTTTTTAGCTTACTGTTTTCAATATATGGCTGCTTATTTCTAGATTATGAGGACTTGCCTGGTGTACTGCCTTCTTTTGGAGGATTTGTCTTTGGATAAGTTTTGAGACTGGCTGGAGAAAATAAACAGAAACACTTTGGAATTTGTTGGTGTTATTCTATATAATGTGTTGAAGTATTAAGGCTTTGCCTTCCATAGCAGTTTGCATAACCCTTCATGGGTTCATCATTGTTAATAAGTGTTGACAAGGCTTCAATGCAGCTGATATAGTCTGTGGACAGGCTAAATTAGTGTGTGAGTGAATTACTACTGGTCTTTGGACTGTTTCTTGTCCAGTGTCTTCTGTTAGCAGCCACCTGTAATGGTTCAGGTTGGGTAGGGTCCTGAGGTCTTGGGGAGTTGTACAAAAATACACAGATGTGAATGTATGCACGTTTAAAAAGCATGAGCAACATGGTCATCTGCGCAGTGATGGACTCTCATGGCACACAGGATTTTGCCTAAAGAAAGGGTAGCAGAGTGCCTGCCTGCTGAACCTCAGCTCCTGTCTTTCTTTGGAGTGGTTGCCCTTTACAGTCTGAACAGTGTAAAGCACCTTGCAAAGAGGTGCTGCCTGTCCCATACACAACATGTGGAAAGGCTACAGGCAGAATGTCATAAATTTTGCTGATGAAGGAGAAACCTCCAGCTTGGGTAAGAGTTTAAGAACAGATCTACTGGAATTTCTCTACTGACTTGGCAGAGCAGTAAACAGAATAGGACTGCCAAAATTATTCTCTTCATCCTCTGAAATTGTCATACTTACATCTGAATAAGGAAATTTCAAAATTTGGTGGAAAACGCTCTTCTCGTGAGGTGGTAGTCCTCAACAGACTCCTTCCTCTAACAAGGAGGGATTTTGCAAAGAAGTTTGTGTCAGCCAGGTATGGAGCTTTTAGCCTGTTCTGTTGTGCTGCTTCTTTCCTTTCTACTTTTTTCCTTTACTTGTAGACAATGTACTATAGTTAGAGACAGTGTTAGCAGATCCTGTTAGTGAAGACTTTCCAGAGTGAGTGGCATTAAGGCAAGGAAATGTCAAAGCCCAATTTAGACAAGTGATTTTATCATGGGGGGCTGGGGGGGGGGAAATTGAAGGCAAAGTGCTTAGTACCTCCCTCAGAAGGACCTGAGGGCCGCTAGTAGGGTGGGAATGGGCTGAGGGGAAACTGCTGTAGATTCTGCTTCAGAAACCATGACGCTTTTTATGTCAGTCCTCAGGGATGTTGGTCCTGCTGAGACAGAGAATGGGAGTCAGTAGGTGACATTGCAGGTTCTGAGAGCAGTAGAAAGAGAGGAAGAGGAAACCAGGGCAATGAAAATCGTCCTGGTATTTTTCCTATTGCAGAAGATGAACTGGGATTCTGTCCCCATATCCAAGAGGGCTTTTTATCTTGGGCATGGGGGTCACCTTATGGGTATAACAATTTTGACTTGCCAGGTAAGACAGTTCTCTAGCAGCAGTACAAAGGACAGCTTCTTGAGCTCCAGGTGCAGGAACAGCCTGAGATCCGCTGAATCCATGGAGGTAGTGTGGGAGGAATGTCCAGAGACTGGGGTTAGACCTGATTCTTCTCCATGTATTTACCTATGGTCCTAGAATGTTCAGTAATGACGTCCTGTGTATAAGAGTGTGCTGTTTGATAACCAGTACTGTGAGTGATGTGAATCCCTTGTTTGATAGCCTAACTCAAGAAAAGTGTCCCCAAAGGGTGCCAAGTGTGGGAGGAAGCATCTAAAGAGTGAGAGATTGCACAAGCTTGTTCCAATTTGTCTTCATAGTGAATATCATGAAATAAAGCAAATACCTTTAGAGAACAGAAAATGGAAATATGAAAGTGATATTCTCCCTGTTGTAATATTGCTTAACATGTTTCTGCAAGCTTTTGTTTTTGAGATGCTTCAGTGCAGCATGAAGCTGAGTCTTTGCATCCATTTATGCTGGGTACTGGCTGTCTCACCTCTTGGGGAGACACTGAGCACAGTAACTTTGATTTGCTTCAGGCCTTAGGTGAAGCTCTGGTGAATTTAGGAATAGCTTATCCTCACAGGGCCATTGGTACAGGCTTGTACTCTGTAGATGCTTCAAGGAAGGCCTCTGAGTTCAGATGGTAACTGCTACAGAAGAATCTGCTGCATCCAAACTGCTACAGAAGAATCTGCTGCATCTTTTTATCCTTCATATTAAAAGATGAGTCTTCAGCAGTGTATTCAAAGGAAAATGCTGAAATAAAGTTGGCCTTTTGAGGTGGACATGGTGCAACATGCAGCTTCAAAAGTGGGACAGGTCCTCTGTGTTCCCCCTTCCTTGGTGATATTACTCACCATTAGGCCTTAAGGAAAAGCTCACCATCATTCCAAGCCACCACACTTTGAAAAAAGTCCTGCACCTGCTGTGCTTATTTCTACACCTTGTCTTACACCTGGCATGATCAGAAACAGGGGTATATTTTTATAGATGCTGACTTCAGCCCGGTGAAACTTGTTGCCGTGAACTCTCTCTGAGCCCATTATGAGGAAGTAGGTTTTCCAGGTAATAATTTAGAATGAGAAAAGTGGAGCTTCTGGGTTTTTTTTCTCTGTTGACTACAGAGTGAAATAGAAGGATGAAACTTGAAAGGCAACCCAATATGACCACATTGAGTCAATGTTAACCTTGAGAGGTGTGTCCTGACGGTGCAGGTGACAGTGAGGCTGCTATTTAGTAGCAGTCAGTGACAGCTATTTGAGTTGAGCCCTCAAGACAATGCAACATGACTCTGGCTCCTTCAGAAATTTTGCAGCATAGTGCCATTTAGGGACAGTGAAGGTGATGTGTTTTTTTGACAACTGTCTATACATGCTGTTATTGTCTGGTCAGACTTTGATGTGTGTTACACTTCTGACTGTAGTATGAAGGAAGAAATGAGGTCTTTTTGCAGAGAGTATTTGTTCAGGGACAAAGCTACCTTCTATAGCTGTCATCTTCGGATTTTGGGAAGAATAGCTTTGGAAGGACCTTACAAGTTCCGTCCCCTGTGTAGAGTGGGATCAGTCTGGCTTAAATTACACTTGTGGTGCATGTCTTAGTCTTTCGTTAGCAAAGGATCTTCATGCAATCTATCCTAATGATTTAAATTCTTCACTGTTAGCATATTTTTGGGGGATATGAACAGAAAATTATATTTTTAGTTATTTGGGGTGTTCTTCCCTAGTGAAGCTGGGTTTTATGATATGGCTAAGCATACAAACTCTCACTTTAGTTGAGAAACCTGGGAAAATCAAACTCAGTGTGTCTTGAGCTGAGCACTCAAGATGGTCATCTCATCTCATCTCTTTGTTCCTCTCCCTCTCATTTGACAGCTGGAGATGCCAGGGATAAATTTGGTGACTCTGTGACATGATGAACAAACACTCCTCTTTACAGCTGGATGGATGTGACATTGGACACTGCTTTTCCAGGTCATTCAGGAAGTCTAACAAAATGCTGTATTGAATCCTCATTTCCCAACCCTTAGTTAAGTAACGGAGGCAACGTCCTGTCTCTGTGGGATCTATTGAACCTTGTTAGCAAGTAAGAAGCAAACAAGAACTACTCTGTCTGCATCAAGTATGACATTGCCCTTTCCCATCTTTCAGTGATTGGAGGGTCTTGGTGCTTGCTTAGCCACGGGAATAATTTCCTCAATTTAAAATGAAGCATTAATATGTTTGGAGTTACTTCCTCTCCACCCCCATCTTCCTTTGTCCAATTGTTTCAAAGAAAGACTTAATTGTGTTAAGCTTGCATGAGGAAAGCCAGGCTGTCCCCAAAACCAGCCTAGAGTCAAGCGTGGAGGGCAGGAGGACGTGCCCCTTCCCTGGGAGGGTCGGTAGGGGAGCAGACTCTCACTGCTGCTCTTTTCTCCACAAGTCTGAATGCAAAAACCAGATTATTCTATGAGCACAAATCTACTTCATTGGGCAAGTCACATTTCATCTGGGCACAGAAGAAATGAGGCTTAAAAAAGCTTATGAACTTCCTTTGTACCTTATTAAGTTACGTGGCCTTGTGCTTTCCATCTGACTTGAGCACTATTTTCTTCTCCTCCTCTTCTGAGTATGTCTTCCATGGAATAATAGGCAGCAGCCTGAGATCAAAGATTTATTTGTTCTGTTTCTAGTTGACCCATTGGCACTTGCCAATTTATTGCAATTCAAAATTAGTCACAGTAGTTACTGGCTCTGTGCCCAATTGGCACTTGGAGATTATCCACAGGAGTTGGCAGATACAGCAAAAGTTGGAGGTGTTGCTGATGAGGGGTGGAGAGGTCAGGAGATGGAGTGATTTATGGGCACTGGGCCACTATTAGTAAGATGTGACTGCAGTCTCTCTCTGATACAGTAGGGAGTAAGGTGTGGACCTGCAGTGCTGAAGTTCTCTGGCTGTGGGCTTAATGACTCCCCCATCATGAGGGCTGGACAACCCTAAGTTCAGATGTTTCAGAGGCAGACTTAGCTTTGTTTGGGATCCACAAAATAAATACTTTTTTTTTGTCTTCCTACACATCACTTGCATTCTCTGAACTGGTCTTTGCTCTGGGGGATCCATATGCCATGAAAAGTAGAGGTTTATTAGGTTATTAGTTCACATAATGAGTCTACATGGGGCCTGTTGAAAATATTTGGCTTTTCAGGACTTTTTTTGTGTTGTGGCATTGATATTTCAGGAGGGAGCGAGGGAAGGTGCTGACTGAGAACTGTGGATGCATTAAGCAGCTGGCATATATTTCCTTATTAGAAAGCATAAATATGAAACTGTTACAGTTGCTTTTTTGAGCAAAGCAGAGCTGCATTTTAGTCTGATGCTTCTTGATGCTGCACTGCCAGCAAGTGTTTGTCCTTAATGGTGATTGTTGCTCTACATCAGACACTTTGGAGGTCACAGGGCTGATCTCCAGATCTCCATTGTCCTCATGCCCAGTGCTCAAAGCAAAGCACAGGAGGCCCTGTGCTAATCATTGTGGGGCTTTGTCCTTCAGGAATGTTTCCTCCTGTAGACAGCTGGATACAGCCAGATAAGATGCTTCCTTTTGAGTCCTACAAAGCTGTGGTATTTAGGTAGTGCTCAAGCATCCTATGAATCTAATGGTCTTACCTCTGAGGAGAACCTGCAACTTGGTTGCAAACTTTTTGCAAATTCCAGAGCAACTTTTCCATTTTTCTGGGAAGAGCTGCTGTTTTTAAAGGCTATTTCATGCCTTTACTTCTCTGACCATTGCTAGCAAAATGCCACGTCTCTGGTATGAGGATTTCCATATTTCCCTTTCTCTTCTTCTGTGTTACTTCTCAAAGTATAGCAATCCAAGCTTACTGAAAGTAGTTCTGTCCACAACAACAAAGACATCAGTGATATGAAAGTAATAATTTCCTTATCTCTTAATGGCATCTTGCCTTCTAGGATCTTTAGCTGCTTTTGAAAAAAGCTTCAGTCAAACTCTGACTCTCCTTGTTGATTTTATTCAAATGCGGGGAAAACTGAGTCTCCGTGGTGGAATTTGGCTCTGGAGATGCTGCAGTAGCTGGCCTGTGCCTATTGGTCTTAGTTTATGAGATATGCAGAGCATCTGCAGGTCTAGCTATAATTGTTAGAAGAGACCTGATTTCTGAGCAACACTGGAAATTATGTCTGGTGCCTGAGGCCAAAAACACTGGCTGGCATGACAGCCCCATTCTGTCAGAGTGAAACCATAGTGAAGCAAGACTGAAACACACAGCTAGAGCCCCCTCTGAAATCCATTCCACAAGGTGTTTTGTGGGATTCATACAAAGTGTTCCCTCCTTGGGGAGGCTTGCACCATCTTGAAATGGTCCCTATCCTTATGCGGGGCCAGGACTTCTCAGGTCAAGGGCAGACCAAGGAGCCCAGCCATGGTTGCTGCTTAATCTTTTAAATGCCAGATCCATGCTGGCTGCCTGGTGTGGTTTGCCTCCAGACAGCAGCTGACAGATCACACCATCTCTGATCTGCCCTGAGATTTGGGAGCTGCAGTGGACTCCTGTCTCCTACCCTGGTAAATCTGCTCCATTAATAGCTATCAAAGAGCCTGAAGTTTCCATGCGAACTTTATCTGGCTTTGCAGTGAGCTGGAGGATTAAAAACTGTGCAGGGGAGGGGAGGGAGCAGCCGTGGCTCACCCGGAATAGCCTGACCTATGACGGCACGTACCAGCCTGGGGAGGGGAGTTGTCCTGTGAGCTCACGGGTTATTAGCAGTGAGCACAGACATGTCTGCAATCAGCAGCACACCCAGGGCCATCTGCTCCATCCCTGGCTAGTTCAGTGAGTCCAGAGGGATTTGTTATTTTGACTTGCCAGGACAGCTCTCTGATGGGAGAGCTGGGAGTAGGCTTGGGGGGATGCAGCACTGTGGCGCCATTGTTTTATGCTGCTCAGATGACTTAGGGTTTGATCTCTGGGCTGTTTGTGTGGGGCAGATCTAATTTTGAGGGAGAGCATTAAGAGAAGATAACCCCTGCCCTGCTGCAGCCCAGGGCTGTTGTGTCTCTGCTGTGTTGTAGCAGGTAAAGGGATCAGGGGGCTGTATGGCTGGGACTCGCCTATAGGGCCAGGAGGTATAGGGCACAAGACTTCATCTACCAGATGGGGAATAGTGTAGGAAGCAAGAACAGTTTGGTTTTTTGTGTAGCCAGGGATTCACTTCTCTCAGCCTCTCTGTTGTAACTGGTTTTGTTTTTCTTGACTTGTTCCTCTGCTGGCATCGCCGAATCCTCTCTTTTACCCGCCCCTTGTCAGTGTGGAATCATGCAGGGTTTCTTCTTGCCTACTCTCTCCTCATTCAAAGCTGCTCCTCAGCTGAGCATCACTTTGCAGCAGGAGCTTTTTCCTTAGAGATAGGCTGTGAGTTAGAGCCCTTTCCAGTGCCCAGTGTTTTGCAGGAATTGTGCAGAGCACCTCAGCACAGTGGAACAAGATCTTCCCAGCTGGCCAGATAACCCCAGATTCAGTGTGCATGTTCCCCAGGGGCCAATGGAATTGCAGATTAACTCCTTGGACACGTGGGAAGCTGCAATGAATAGTCTTTGAGTGCTGCTCTGTGTTTTACACCAGGAAGCTCTGAGACTGTTCTAAACCTTTGACCCTAGTGGCATACTCCAGATTCCTCCCAGTTAAATGGTCTCCTTCCCTCCTCTCCAGGCCTGAAAGCACCACATCTCCTGATTAGCCAGACAGATGCATTGCCCCATAAAAAGCTCTTTTATATTCCCAGTAATTATATTGATCTGCACATTGGGAACATCATTCTGCTTTGGAGTTTATAGCTTGCATACTTTATTGTTATTGGTGGTGGGTGCTATTGGTGTGCTGGCTCTTTGGATATCTAGAAAGTCACCCAGCAGGTGGGAAATCCCTGCTCCATAGATCTGGTAGCCTGGGGGAGTAGAGCTGAACACAGGGCTTTTAAGCAACATTCTTTCTGAAAGAGCTTCCCCATACCACCTGATGGGAAAGACAAGGCCATACAGAATCCTTCTCTCCTTCTGGCATGGGAGAGAAATGTGCAGCCCCAGCAGCAGTGTTGCTGTGGGATGTGCTCCCCTTTGCTGGAGTGAATGAACACAGGAGACACCAGTGTCTGGTGTAGAGGACTCTGCACGTTCAATCAACGCTGTTTCTTTCCTCTCCAGCAAACTCTTATGTGCCAAGGGTTTGAGAGGAAGAAGGGAATATTTATGGTGTCTATGTCCTGCTGTATAGAGAGGTTTACCAAGCACATTAGGTGCTTGTAGCTGCAGTGTTTGTTGCTGGCACTTAAGCTATGGAAAGTTGTGCTTATAATTCTGGAGGTTTTTGATTCAGCTCTTGGTCACAAAGAGGGCAGTCTTCTTCTATCTATCCTTTCCCCTACTTTTGCTGACACCAGAATACCTCAGCAATTCCTGGAGGCGCCAAGAAGCTGTTGAACAGAGAGAGAATGAAAAACAGTGATTCTCTCCTAAACATTTAATCCCATCCTAAATACAGGGACTTAGGAGCTGGGTGCTGAATGACTGCAATGATTTATCACATCTAGCACTGAAGTCAGTTATTGTGGTCAGGAGTGAGATGGGAATGTTTGTTCTTATATGGAGAAGAGGGGAATAGAGATTAGCCAAGTAGATGTAACAGATGTCCTGCACCTCAACAGTATAAAAAGATGAGAGTGGGTCATTGGCACTTGGACTAGATGATTGTTGTAGGTCCCTTCAAACAGAAAATATTCTATTCTACATCCTGTTGCGTAGTCCTTTTCAATTCCACTTTGGGGACCAATCATGAAAGTCTGATCTCTGCCCTGCAGGGGAAAAATTCTCTTTATGTTTTCTGCAAAGATCCACGGGTAGCAAAGGCAGCTGGAGGAAGCTGGTTTGGGTTGCTGTCATGGTTACCTGGCAATTCCTCAGAATGGCTCTTCTGGGGGCACTTAATAGTGGCTTACCTGTAGACCTGATGTCAGTGACAGGCATTTGCTTTTTCCATCTTAATCCCCTTCTTCCCAAAAGAAGCTGAACATGATGGCTGGGGTCTGTGGGTAAAGGACTGCTACTGGTGTGCTCAGCAGAGAAAGAGACTCCAGCTTTCCAATGCTTTCTGTCTCTACAGCAGTCATACCCTTTCCAGCAGGGTTATTTTGAGGTGCTCCCTCAGTACCCTTTCCCCCAAAACCTCCTGTGACTGAGGACTAGGTAGGCTTTCTCTAGTTTTACTGGCCCTGTGAGACAAGGTGCCTTTTTTTTGTTGTGGTTTGGTTTGGTTTGGTTTTTTTTTGCATGGTCATGTTTTATTTTTGATTAACAAAGATGGTGTAATTGATCTTAACCACTTATAGTTCACATCTCAGTATCCCTGCAGCTGGAGTTGCTTGGGGCATGACAAAGAGCTGCTGCCTTCTTCCACAGCTGGGGTTTGCCGAGCCTGTTTTGCGATGGACCTACCTGCCTGCTCAGAATATGAAGTGCTTTTTTGTTCAAAGCTTGGGAGTGATCCACTTAACCCCCTGGAGAGGGGATTAAGAGAGAAGGGTGATAAGAGAAGGAGTCCGATAAGGATTTTTTTCAGGCTGCGGGGAGCTGTGCTTAGCAGGGAGGTGGTGAAAGGAGCAAGACTGGCTGCTGACACTCTGATGTGACACTTAAACTGAGTGTCACATAGATTCATGGTGTAAGGTCCCAGTTGCTCTCAGCAGCCAGCTCCTGCCAAGCATGTGCCTAGTGAGAAAGGTGGAAAGAAGTTGGGACTTCCGCTGCTCCAGCCACCTTCTCTCTCTGAGGAGATCTCTATGCCGTTTTCTGTGTTTGAGGGCACTCCAGTTGTTCTGGGAGCAAAACCCCACCCTGTCTGGACCAGAGACTAGTGTTAAATCAGGATAAGTGTAACCGCACAAGACAAGGCATATTAGGGATGTGGTTGGTTTCTTGTTGGATCAGGAGATAAACAACTGGATTGCAGTTGTCTTGTCTGCAAAAAGCATTAGACCAGTGAAGCACAAGCCTCAGTCACGCTCTTCAGTACAGCAGAGTATAAGAGGTTTGAGTTCTTCCTGACTCATCTGTAAATCTGTGTTCAAACTATGACGATGTGGAAATATGTTCCAGAAATTCTGAGTGCAACAATAAGGGAGCCTTTTTAACTTTCCTTCTGTCAGCCTCGGGAGCAAAAACGTGCAATTGTTTCTTTGTCTCTGCTTTGCTGTGTCTGAGTTTGAAGTTCCATATCTTCTCTCTTCCTACAGGTCCTTCAGAAGCTTGGTAAAGCAGATGAAACAAAAGATGAGCAGTTTGAACAGTGTGTGCAGAACTTCAACAAACAGCTGGTAAGATAATTGGTGATATGTAATTGCACCCTGGGTTTCAGTATTAGCTTCCAGTCATCTGCTGCAATATGCAATTCAAGCCCATTAAATTAAATGATGTCATAAGCCTACTGACGTGACCCACAACTCATAGCTGTTCACTTATGAGAAATTACACAGTGACTTCCAGAGGAGTCAGTGAGAATGTAAGCTGAAAAATAATACTTGTTCTAGACTCAAGTTTAGAAAAGAAATAGCTCAACCAGAACGCTTCCTTCAGTTAGCAATTGCTCTGTAATGTAATTTTTCCTTCTTGGTTGGAAGCAGAGATACAAGAGCAACACCGTGTCTCTGAAAGATGGATGGGATGGGAAACAGATTAGAAATAAAAAATTAAATGGAACAAGGCAGTTTCAGTTTCCTAAGTGCAGAGCAGAAGAGACAAAGAAAGCTAATGGTGAAAAGGGAACGTCCTTTTGTGGCTAAGACCTAAATCTGACTTCCTCCCTATACTTGCACAATCACTGTGTCAGGCCTGAGTCATTAATCTTCCACGTGTCTGCCTCATCCCTATATTTTAGTGCACAGAAATATTTTAACAGTGTAGCAATTTCCCCCCACCCTACTACTTCAACAGCAGTAGGTTTCTATCTTCAGCTGGGTGTGTTTTGTTTTCGTCTTTATTAATTTTTTTTTATCTAGAGCCTTCAGCCACCCAGAGGAGAGGAAAACACCAGTTACCTCGGGGGTTTGCACCCTGGTCCTTGCTGTTAGGGGAAGTATTACTTCTGTTTCATGGCAGGAAATGTGTGCCACACCATAGCTCAGGTGGTGCTGAAAAAAATCTTTTACCCTCTTTGTGCCCTGACACATTTAGTACCTTTTTCTGGAGCTGTTAGTGGCAGCTGCATTGTGTCAAGACTCAACAGATGTGGTTATGTGTCACAAAACCAGCTGAGATTTGCCACAGCTGAATATAATGAAAATCCTTCAGTCTGACTTTAACTTATGTCTAACCAGAGCTGACTGCAGATTCCTGGAGACTAATGCTCATTCTCTTGGCAGCAACAGTAGCTGTTGCTCCAGAAGTTCATGCAACATGTCTATAGCATGTCCAGCAATGATATTCTCTTGTACACAGTGGAATACATTTTGGCAACATGAGATTGCCAGATGTGACTTTTTCTTGTATCATTTTTAAGTATCAGCAATAAGGAAATAACCTTTTTAAAGGAGAAATACTAAAACCCTCAAATCTAAACCTTAAGACGTGACTGTCTGGGATGGTTTTTCAATTTCCAAAGCTGTGAGTTCCAGTGGTGCACTAAGAAGCCTGTTAAAGAAACATTCTCTTGTACCCCTTACATCTGAATTTCTTTTCCCATCTTGCAGGGGCAGACCATGAACTCAATTCCCCAAATAATTTATCAAAAAAGCTGAAGGCTGCTCTGCATTTGCTGCTTGGGATCTGTTCATTTTGCTTTGGCCCTCAGTTTCCTTATTACTAAAATAAATGCAAACAATACCTTTTTTTTACAGGGCAATCCATAAATGTGAGTTAGCTGGATTGTTAAGATATGCGGGGCTGAGGAGTTGTTATCATGCTAAGCAGATTAGGGAAAAAAATTCAGCTATGTGTGCATAGATACATACCTGTTTTTATTTTTATGTGTATAAGAGGTGTGTGTAGTATAGTTATCCATGAGATTTCTATGGCCTTTCATTAAAAAGTCTGCTCCAGTGCGAAATGTAAGTCTGGAGGAAAACCGATCTTTTGCTGCACGCTGGTGACAGAACATCTCTGCTCTGCTGTGGAATTGACTGGGGTGTGACCAGGCAGTGGCCTTGTTCACTGGTTAATTAGAGGCTCCTCTGGCTCTAATGAGTGTATCGAGCCACTTTGACACATGTTCCTTGTGTGGGCTGTCAGTGAATGGAGCACAGGTCTAAAAATCACTTACGGATTTTCAACCAAGGCATCTTGTGTTCTCTTAAATAGTAGTTGAGTGGACATAAGGGAGAGCATTGCTCTTGCCTGCTCTCTGTCCATCAGGTTCATATAAGGGTACTACTCTGAGGTTTCTGAATGGTAGGAGCTTTTTAGCCCAGACAGATGGATTTGCTTTGTGCTAAATGAGCTGGACATAACCATGCAGCTGCAGGGCTTGCCTATATTTCTTGAAGGCTTGATAAGCACCAGAACAGCCTCTCATATTACTCCCTCATGGCGATTATCTTTGGCAATTAACCATGCCAGAAGTCCATCTGAAGGCTTCCCCCTCCTTCCCTTTCCCAGTGTCACCTGTGTTCAGGCATCAGCACAAGGATCTGTCCTGGATATTATTCTCACAGACCTGGGAGCAAGAGGCCTATTGTAAAGGTGCAACACAGCCCCTGCCCGAGGCATGCCAGGCTTTGGCTTCTCTTGCCCTGCATTGAAATACTCACTGGAGACACAAGAAAGTGCGAGGCTGGTGGCAGCCCTTACACCTGGCACTGTGGTGTGTTTCTGCATGATGGAGCAGCTGTGTTTTGATACCCTTCATGAACTGTCACTGATGTGTAAGATCTGGGTTGGTTTACAGTGTTTCACACCAAACACATGAGAGGCAAGCTGCTGCCGGCACAGGCTGCATCCATCTCTGCCTATACCACACTGTGTTTGGCACAGGCTCAGCCTGCAGGGCAGGCAGTGTGGACTGAATCTTCGCTCTTGCGGCATAGGTTCCCATTACAGTCAGTAGCTCAGAGAGAGGTTTTCTTTCCAGACAAGAATGCTTCTTGCCCAGCAGTTTCCATTTCAGCCCCATGTGGCAAAACAAGCTTAACAGATTGGGTGGTACAGCAGGATGGAGCTTCATACCAGTTGTTCATGTTTTGTGTCTTAACAGTTCTAAAGTTTTGCTGAGTGGGGGCTTATCTGGAGCTGTTGTTCCAACACATCCCCTCACTCCCCTCCTTGTAATTACAGTGTACTCTTCCAGCCCTACATTATTCTAAACTGGAACAGGACATTACCTCCTGCCCCTCTCAGGTATCTAACATCCCTCCTGATAATGATAAAAATCCATTCTATTGGAACCGCGGAACCAGAGAAGTTGTGTAAAGGGGGTGCAGACTAATAATATTAGGATGAAATAATTTCTTGTGAATGCTGGGGGGAGACGGTTTTAGGCAACTGTCTTCTACCAAGAAACAGCTCTACAGAAAATCACACACTTAGGGCTTGGTGAGAGGCATTGTAAATAATAACCCCTCCAACAAAACAAGAAAGCACAAAAAGATACCAAACCACTCTTGTGTTTTTCTTTCATAGAGCTTTAAGTAATAAGTAGTTCATTAAGTCTTTGGAGAGAGAGAGGTCTTCCAGCCATCAAAGCATAGCACTTCTATTTTTAAATATCCATCTTTCTGTACATTCATATTATACCTGGTTGTGTTATAGGCTGATAGGTTGAATTACACTGTGATTGCGAGTATGGCAATATCTGCTCAAACAAGATGACACTTATGTGTTTGAGCATCTTCAGATTGAGCCATACCTCTGTAACTTCCCTCTGCACACAGTTAAACTCTTTGATAACTGGGAAGTGGATTAATTTTTCTGATTCCAGTTTGACTATTTTCCCTACTTTTTTACCTTTCAGTTTAAGAAGCATCTCTCAAATGTGCATTCAAGAGTGTTGAAAGTTTCTGTTCTGTACAGTAGTTGTACAGTGTCTAACTGCATTGCAAGAGGTATTTTGGAGAAAGCATTGGAACAGGCTCCCCAGAGAAGCCATTCCTGGAAGTGTTCAGAAAACACTGGTTTAGTGGGCATGGTGGTATTTGGTCGAAGTTGGGACTTGATGATCTTGGAGGTCTTTCCCAGCTTTAGTGATTCTCTAGTTTATGTAGAATTGTGGCAGTACTTGACAGCTCACTATAGGCTACTTGAAGAAAGCAGGTGCTGCATACATGGAGAAAAAGCACTGGTCTTAAAGTTTCCCCAAAGTTTTGTGGGAAATCATTAATGGTTAAGTTAATAAAAATAAGCCTTTGTAGAGAGGAAGTTACTTTACTGGTGGACAAGAAATAAATCAGTGGAAATGCCAAAGAGGGAACTGGACAGGAACCACGGGTGCCCAGGGGAGCTGGGAAAAACTCTGAATATGGGTTTCTCTTCAGAAATCATTCTGCTTGCAGATCTTAGAGGCTGTAAAGTCTGCTCACTCTCAGCTGGCAGGCTTAGTACTTTTAAGAGACTTAGGTAACCCCACAGCCACAGAGATCAGCTGTAACTCTGACTTTAAACATCAGCAAGTGGTGACTGAGAAAGACCACCGCAGTTATAGAATGCAACATCACATACTGGCTGACTGTACACTGTGGCAAGACAAGTGGTGTTGAGGATGCCTGGAGAACACAGAAGGCTAGTTGTCCATTGCTGCAGTTGTATGTTCCAGTTTTCAGGTCCCGACTTGTAGATTTTTCAGATGATCTATCTAAAAATCTTGATTTGACGTTTAAGTGTGATGCTGGTTTTCCACTCAGAGGATACTTCTGTCCCCACGGCTTTGGCACTGGGTATTGAGACTGGAAGGGTTCTGAGTTTGGCTTGTGTCATTTGCTGCTGTGGCAGGACTTGGGCAAGTAAGGACACAATTTTAGAGGTGGCTTCTGTTTTCAGATACTGTAGTTTTGAATGTTACAGCTCTAGACATCACGGTGCCTGAGTGTGTAGTGGGCAAAGTTCTGCAGAGGATCTTCCCTGCTGATTAGTTTCTGATAACCTCCAAGTTGTGTGTTCAAATTTAGTCATTCTAAAAAATGATATAGCTACAGGATGATAATGTATCCGTTGGAGGGACTTTGCATATTTTCTTCTGTGACATTTTTTCTTGTGTTCTGACATATCTTGCCAGTTCCAGTCAATGATTTCTAGCATGAACCAATTCTAGGCAGATGGCACTGCTTTCCTCAAGACTTTCCTGCTTCCTGCATTGGGAACAAGCAAGCACATGTTACAGCTTGATTAAACTGCCGCTGTTCAGCTTGGCCTCCCTGATGGCCCTCTGTGTGTGTGCTCTTCGATTACTCTGGCACCTCTTTCTGATTGCATTATTAGGAAGGTCTTGATGTGCCCAGGTTTCCACATTCACCTTAAGTCAGCAAACAGCTCAACATTTATTTGCTCTGTGTTTTAAGAACTTCTAGGACTTTTGCAGCAAATGTGATCATAATTCCTCTCCTCTTGTACTCCGTTTGTGTTGGTTCCCACTGCTTCTCCAGACTAGGAGACTTTTGTTTGTAAAACTGGCCAGCTCTTTCTCATCCCTCATTTCCTTTGTTGATGGCAGTAAACCATTCAGTGAACTCATCCAGAACTTTCGAGGCATGGAAAACAAATTGGGCCATGCTGTTGGAAGCAGATGGATTTCCCCACAAAGCTGTGCTATCACTGCCACTTCAACAGCTGGGCAGATTTAGCCTCTGCTTGGAGAGCGCAGCTGCACTGAGAGCACAAAGGATCACAGTTGAGACAAGAGGTGCCTGAGTGGTGGGGAGGGCTGATGGGAAACATCTGCTCTTGGAGACGGTAGCTCTGAGGCAGCTGTTGGAGATGTCCTGTGAGCTCCCCATCTCTGGACTTGTCTTCAGCTGTCAAAATTCGTTATGCTGGGGGCCCTTCCAATGGGACACGAACTGGGAAAGAGGAGGAAAAGACAGCAGGCTCTGAGGTGAAGTGGTTGCTTTTCTGCATTCTTGTTTTTACAGATAATTTGGGGGGATAGTGAGGATCCAGTGAGATCCCACAGGTTAAGAGAAACCCTTTTATAACAGAGGTCTGTGTCTCTCAAACTCTTTTCTCTACTTCTTGCATAGTCCATAGGTTACCTGCACAGGTGTCCTCAATCTTTACTCCTTCCCTTGCTGACATGCTCTGTGGTGGTATTAGTCAACTTCTCAAGCCTTGCTTTTCTCTTAATTTCTGTCTATAATGTTACTGTCTGGGTTTGGGAGTACTTCTTTGCACCACTGTTGATGACATATGGCAAGGTAGAGGGGAGGTGAGCTTGACTGTGCTTGTCCTAGTGCAGGACAGCAGTTGTATAAGGACTTCAAGTATGTGTGCATGCCTGAATCAACTTGCTGTAAAAGTCTCTGTGACCCTTTCTAATCTGAGTTCTTCTGCTATGATCAACTGTGTCATCTGAAGGCTCAAACTGTTAAAATTCAGCCTATCTTCAGGTTTTAATCCTTTATTTTCTAGTTAGTGAGATCTGCTGCTGGCAGGCCACTTCCACAGTAAAGCTAAAGATGATGAACTCTATTTGCAAGTCCTGCTGCAAATTCAGACACGATGTTTGGGTTGGTCACACATCCCTTGTAACCACTTTGCACACAGGGGTTTTGTTTTTCAGTGTGGCAGGAAAAAGTAGTGAGCTAAACTGCTTCAAAACCAGTACAAATTAAATCAATTGCATCTGTCTTCTGTATCCTACAGACTCCCTTCAGTTCTATTTGTTGCATGGACCCACTAGCCCTTGGCACATAAACTAGTTGTCGTCCTCAGAACACTTCGTAGTTCTCTGTACGAAACCAAGACACTAAAGCTGGCTCTGCTGGGAAGAGTAATCACAGATTTGCCCACATGAAGTTACTCAGTACCTTGTTTTATTGTTGGCCAAACATGCCTGCAGGCCTCTGGCTGTGGGCTTGCCAAGTCAGAGGACTGTGTGGTCTTCCTGTTAACATTTGGGTTTCATGTGATCATGGAACTGGGGTATAGCCCATCTGCAAGATCAGTTTTCTTTAATTAGAAATCCTTGACTCCTTTTCTTTCTTCCACTGTCTTTATATGAGAGAATAACTGATGATCTTCTCCTTATGTTCACAGTCCGAAGGCACAAGGCTGCAGAAGGACCTCCGAACTTACTTGGCCTCCGTGAAAGGTAAGGTCTGCATAAGCAGAGGATTGTTTCCCCTCTAGTGCTTACCTACACAGTGAGGTTTCTGCAACCATCCCCTTCTTGGTGTTCCTCAGGTGTGAGCTGTAGGAAAGGTCAACCTTGTCTGGGGATGGATCTTTCCGAATCCTTCAGGACCAGCTGGGACGGAATGGGGTTGTGCCAAACTTCGTGCTGTCTTAGTAGATAGACTTTATTATGTTCTGCTAGGGGAGGACGAACACAAAGGGTTTGATGCAACTGCATCCTTCATTCCTTTCTCCCTCTGGTTACCTTCCATCTCTGTGTTATCAAGGGTCAGACATTTAGTAAGTCTCCTGTGTCTCCATTCCTTAGGGCGAGGGTTAAACTGTGAGGAACGTATACTTTTCTTCTTTTTCTGAACAGTTCCCTCTTCTTTCCTAGCTATGCACGAGGCCTCCAAGAAGCTGACAGAGTGTTTGCAGGAAGTTTATGAGCCAGATTGGCCTGGAAGAGATGACACAAATAAAATAGCAGAGGTAAGACTTTGTCCAGGATGTGGGGATGTCCAAACTTGCTCTGTCAGCAGAGATGAGTTTTGAAAGCCATGTCTGTGCACCATATTTCTTCAGGCATGTGACTTTGCAGAAGAATTGGAGACAAACTTGGCATTGGGAAGAAAGGAAGGCTGAAAGGATATGGCCTGTATTTTTGTCTGTGTAGGACACTGTCCTCAGATGCTTTTATGCTACACACAGTGGTATGCTTATGCCCAAAAGCTGTTTGTTCTGCCGAAAGTGGCTAAACAGGGACAGAGGATGCCAAACGAGTCAACAGGGTTAACTGAATTTATTGCTTATGCTCTATGCAAGAGAAAGAAGAAGATAAATCTGTGGCCACAGCATGGTCAGAGCAACTATTGTGTAGCTGCAACAACCTCTCAGTCATGGCAGTACCATCAGCTGCCTTATTTCAGTTGCTTCCTTGTTTGGCTGAGCTATGTGTCACCCCAGCCTGCTGCTCTTCTCATCCCTTGGTGAGGTGATGCTCATCCAACTTGCCCAGGTGTTTTTTGTGGAGCTTAGGGCACAGCCTGACATTTGACAGCTTGGATCCCCCTTGGCATGTGCATGTGGTGGGTCCAGCTGGAGGCAGGCAACCTCTGCTGTCTTACTCAGCTGTTCTGCTGAGCAGCAGCTGTGGTAGTTCAGCTCTGTGGATCCATTTGCCATGAAGCTACAGGATTGGGCTTATTTGCAGCTGTCTGTGGCATCAGAGCAGTGGTGAAGGAATAGACAGGAGAGCAGGAGAAGGATTCTTTCCTTCCCCTTCTTTTCCCTGCAGAAAGTCTCACCTGAAATAACATCTGCATCTGGCCCAGGAAATAATGACTTCAAAGCAGATTAATCAAACAAAACCTGAACATTTCCAGGTCAATTCTTGCATTAGCATTAGGAAGTGCTCTTGCAGTAAATAATGGAGTTGCATTTCAGCTGGTTTGGCTTCACATTCTCTGTTGGCCTTGTTTCTTCCTGAGCTGCTGTGGTGCCTCCTGGGAGACTGACCCTTCAGAAAATTTGAGCCAGAGAGGTCAAAGGGAGCAGGAGTCCTGAGAACTCAGTGTAGCTACATTTTGAGTCTGCAGGAGTATTTCCAACCCTCCACCTCCCCCTTTAATGCCTTGTTTATATTCCTCTTGTGAAAAGACAGGTGAGAGAGAAGTGTTATTCCTGCCAAATAAAAACCATAAAGTGGTAGTTTTTCCTGAATGTTTTAGCCAAAACCCATTGTTCAAGTGAAAAAACAGGAGAGAGGGGTGATTTTCACCTAATTCAAAGTGTTGATAGCAAATTACTGTGCCTGAGATCAGGTCAAGGATAAAATGTGCACAGTTCAGGATACAAGTCTTGGCTGTGACCTCTGTTGGGCTGTGGATGCAGGTGGTATAAGGGCTGAAGACTACTAGAATTAGCTTTCTTTTATTGTTCATGATCCTTCAGAAAGCTGTTTTGTAATGAAAAGCAAAAAATGGTGCCTCGAGGTGTCAGGTGTCCCATTTTTGTGGCTGCAGGGAGAAGGAGGTAAAGCCAGCCTGACATTCATCTTTCCTTCCATTGTAAGGACTTGATCTAACACTGCAGGAGGAAAGACAGGTCTTCAAAGGCACTTTGTTCTTGGAGAGGTCACCTGAATTAGCAGCATCAGGCTTTCTACATTTCTGCCAAGATCTCTGTTCCTTAGTTTTTCAAAGAAATTGCTATTTCTTAAGAGCTCTGGGGAACTGAGATTGTTGACTGTAGCATTCACAGAGAAAAAATAGAAATGTGGAGCCTTGTGTTCTTAATAGCTAGCTCATTACTTTTGTTTTTCAGAACAATGATCTCCTATGGACAGATTTCCATCAGAAGCTGGTGGATCAAGCACTTCTGACTATGGATACGTACCTTGGCCAATTTCCAGATATCAAAGTAAGATTCTTTTTAAACCTTTTCATCTAGAGATTAACAGCAGATAAAACCTCAAAAGATCAATTTCTTGCATCCTCATCTTCTTTAGGAGGATGTGTGTGCTATGCTGCTCCAAGGTTTTCTTTGAGAGCAGCCAAGATGCTTGCAGCTCTGGGTTATGTGAGAATTTTTTGTTTTACTTTTGGGCTTAAAATGAGAGTGAAGAATCCAGGGGAAAGATGCTGAAGAGAAAACATAAGTGTGAAACAGGAGGATCCATCAAATTCCTTATTGTATCAGAATGCAGGGGAGCAGTGTCAGCAATAGCTCAGAAGTTCTCAATCTCTCTTTTTAGTCCTTTTGTCTTTTAACTTCCTTGTAAGCGCAAAAACATTGAGGAAGAAGTTGGTGGCAAATGTACTTTACAAGTAGAGGCTGGTGTGGAAGGCAGATTTCTGTGAGTCCTAGTCCTGCTGTGTGTATAAACAGCTTTTTTCAGGGAAAGGGGAACGCTGGATATCTTTTTGGGAGAGATCGTATCCAAGGACCTGGGTTTGAATGAAGTCGTGTGACCTTCCCTTCCCCCACAGTTATCTCCTCTCCATTAGTTTTCAGGATTGTGCAGGAAATGTCTTCGCCATATGGAAGCACTAGTAATGATATCACCATATGGAAGTATCAGCTTGGATACTTTCCAGTGAAAACAACCCTTTCTCCACCACATGTCTCCTAAAACTTTTGTCAATATTTGTTGCTTCAGGAGGATTGTGCTGTATCAAAGGGGGGCAGGTCACAGGCTTGTAAAATGAGCCCTGAACAGCAGTGTCCTTGTCTCCCGGGACTCCTTGTTTTTGCTTCATTTTTCCAGCCTCTTCTGACCCTGGAAGTCTGAAGTGGGGAAGGGCAAAGAGGCTTGCTGCTGCTTTCCACCCACTGCAGGCTGTAGAGCTGATCACTCCATGTAGGGTGATGCCATGTGCCTCAGTTAGCACTGCAGAGCCTTGGGCGCTGCTTCCTAAGCAGGATGGTTTATTTTGGGCTTGCTGTAGGCTCAGACTTTGGCACTGTTTTGGTCCAAATCACATTTTACCAGCCTCATTGGCTGTGCACTGGGTCACCTCATAGTGTCATGTTTCCCATGTTGAGTATCTTCATCATTTCTTAAATCTGATGGGGTCCTGCTGAGGTTTTACAGTGGGATTTTAAGAGGAGCACAAGACTTGGGACCACCCAAATTCCACCAAAACTCAAGGTGTTAGGTACTGAATTCCCATGGATACTTTGTGAACTTCTGAATGTGCCACAAATGTGTTTATTACTAATATTCTTTCTCAGTCTTCAGATGATGCTCTAGAAGAGGAAAATTTTATATTGTTGCATAAAAGCAACTTTATGCACAATTCAAGTAATGTTTTAAAGAGAGCACTACTCACCTCTGCTTCCCTTCCTGAAACGAGTGAGAACTTGGTTTTATGTTGTTCTTACAATAAAATATGGATATATTTCACAAGAGTTGGCTATTTCTTTCAAATGGACTTCCTGTGGTATGAATTTAAAAAAGTCAGTATGTTTTTATTGGTCATTCACCTGGATGCATCATGTTCCTTACTCCAGAGCACTGAGAAGTGTTCAGATCAAGTATATTTTCTTCAAGTGGTAGAAACTCCTAGAAATGCAGTTGTTGAAGGTTTCTACGCTTGTACAGATGTGTAGTTTGGCTTCACAGAAGGAATTAGAGTTCTTGAGGTTGGCAGCAAAAACCACCCAGTCTTATGTCATTTACACAATATTTGAGTTGCTTTTTGTTGTTGTGGTAATAGTTTTCTGGTTTTGTTTTCCACAAAATAAAATTTTCTTTTTTTCCTGGAATTCTGACATTATTGTGATAACAAAAGATGATTTTTGGAGAGAAGATGATTTTATTTCAGTTGTGTGAAGGCCTGTTTTCTATTATTTGAAAATGTGTGATGAGTTAGATCATGCATGCATTATTTTTTGTTAAATTCTAACTTATTCTGAATTCGTCTTCGCTTGAGGGGTTGGAAAAATTCACTTGAATTTTTTGGACTTGCCAAGGGATGCACAGCAGGAACGTGAAAACATAGTATTCTTTTGTAAGGGATTTTGTATGTTAAAGAGAATAATTTGTCCAGTGTTGGTTGTTCACCCCTGAACAAAGCCTATTTTCTCTAACTTGGCAAAAGGGAATACAAAAAGTACTTAATCCTTTTTTTGCAGGTCACTGTCTGTACCTCTTAGAGTAGGATTCTTGCATAATCTTTAACATTTCTGAGTGAGTTTTTCATTGATTTTGCTGAATGTGCAATAAGAGTATAGGTCTCTGCAGTGAGCCCAGGGAAGATAAACTGTCACCCAAGTTCTGAATAGCTGTGGAGTTGGCAATTTTCTGTCTTGCACTGAAACTGGTGTCCTACTAGGTTTAAAATGAAATATCAGTAAAGGAGGGTGTGTGGTTTGGCTTTGTTTTTCTTTCTCCTTTTTTCTCTCTCTTTTTTTTTTTTTTTTTTTTTTAAGGAGGCTCAAATTAAGATGGATTTGTTGCAAAGTAGTAAACTCTGTTGGAGTTCAGCTATTACATGCAGTTAGTGGTGGGTACCTTCAGTTGTCCTACAGCCATACAAGGAATTCCTGTAGCCTTCCAGGACTGGGCTAAATCCTATTACTGCTATCACAGGCAATGATGTGGACAGTGGTTACTCCAGGAGGGCTCACACACACTGTATTTGTACTTTGCAGCATTTCCACGTACTCTACTGGAAACATGAGGGTGGGTGTTAGAAGATCCGGAGCTGCAAAAACAGGGAGGAGTGACCTTGTTTGAGAGAGGGGTGACATTGAATCAAACTGCCTGGTGGGGTAGCAGGAAAACCTGGAAGTGGCTGTTTGCTTTGTCAGAGGTGGGGAAAACTCCAGCTATCTCTACCAGTCTGACCTGGGGGAAAAATCATACCTCAAATCCCAGACTGGGCCATGTGTTTTATCTGGTGCATTCACAAGATACATTAACTAGCATCTCAGAGATTGTCATTCTGCTGGAACCCCCTGCAATACCCTGTCTCCTGGCTGGCAATGTGATGTCTGGGAGATGTCTTATAGTGACCTCAGCTGTGGGGTGGCTCAGCTTCTTCGTGATTCCTCTCGGATTTAGCTGAACATTTAGAAATCAGTTTGGGTGTGTGTGTGGCTGAGATCCTGCAGATCCGCTGTGACTCACACAGAGCTGCACCAGCGTTTGCTGGAAGTTCATAGGAGCATGTGTGGGAGACGTGCAAACTGGTCCCAGCTGGTCTGGCAGAGAGATCAGCCCTGAGTGCAGTTTTGCAGCTTATCTGCGGGAGCCTGGGGAGACGAAACCCTACCTCCCTGCCAAGAGCAGTAGAGAGGAGGATTCTGCTTTTGCGAGTAAATCCAAATGCTGATTCCCCATTCTGCACTTTCTATGTCCCTGGGTGATGTGGTTAATTAGAAGCCTTCCTGGCTCTTTGCCATGCCTTTTCACTCTGTTCTCCAGCCTATCTCTAGACTGCGGATCACAGATGCTTGTCCAGACTCTCTGAGCTGCTGGGAGTTAGGGTCAGGCTGGGAAAGATCTGTGCTCCAACCCAGATAGTCTGGGGTGTTTGCAGATAGTGTGGGAGGCAAGGGTCTGAGGGGATGGATAATTCCTGAAACAGGGCAGCCCAGTGGACCAGAGCCTCAAAACAGTGCATCTCTGCTGGGGGAGAGAGCCTGAGGCACCTCAGATGATGAAGGGTAAGGGAGGATCAGGCCAAAGGTCTGCCTTTCTATCCTGGATTCCCAGCCATGGATTTGTCAGGACTCCATTCCTGAGTCTGAGTCTGGTACACAGTCTCACAACAAACCCTTGTGTTTGTTATGGCCTTGGTGTGTCTTGACTATTGGTTATACAGTGCTGCAGGTTTTCCCTCACACTGCCCTTGCTCAGTAGCGACTGACAGCAGACCACTACCCATGGCTGCAGTCACTTCTGTCTGCAGCTCCTGTCACAAGATCCAAAGGGCTGTCCGAGGCATATCCTGAGTATATGGACGAGTGCTTTTGCTGTGCTCACAATGAAAATGCCTTCTTTTGTTGAACTTAAACTTGTAAGCTTCCACACAAACTAGTGAAATGGTTAGAGACTGGCTGCAGCCCTCAGGAAGCCCTGAAAATGATGAAGCAGTGGGGCTTAGGAAACAATGGAGCTACAGTTCTGAAAACATTAATGTCAGCTGGAGGTGGGGCCTGTTGGTTGGATCCCTTTACCTTCCCTGGCTTTGTCTATTTGCCTGCTGAGGAGCTCCCTCTAGAGTGGTGGTTGTCACAGGTGGCTCCCATGGCCACTTCTCTGGGCAGCCTGTATGGAGGATCCAGTGAGTGTCCCTGTGTGGGCAGAGCATGGGGTGCTCTGAAAATTGGGTGAAGAGGAGGGTTGTTTTCCTGAGAGGTTTTGCAGTTTTGGCTGCTGGAAAAGTCATGCTGCATGACTTTTTTCTCCTTCTTTTTTAGTCTCGTATAGCAAAGCGAGGAAGGAAGCTTGTGGATTATGACAGTGCCAGACACCACTTTGAAGCCCTGCAAACTGCAAAGAAGAAGGATGAAACCAAAATCGCAAAGGTAAAGCAAACAGGAGGATATGCAGTCGTCCTATCATTTTGCATTTGCTTACCGAGCAGCTTTTAAGTGCACCTCTTCACTGCGTTTTCGTGGAATCAATTACATTAGAAAGGACCTTTAAGATCATTGCGGTGTTGTGAACTGGTGAGGTTTTGCTAGGTATTTCCTTCTCATTTGTTTAGTTCTCCTAGAAGACAGGATGGCCTCTGCTGTGTTGGTTCAGACCCACCATCATCATTCTGCATCTCTTAGTGACTAAATGCATGTGCTTACTCCCATGCTACAGGACCGGTAACCTCTGGCTCAAAAGCCTATGTGTCTCTCGGGGAAGCAAAACCTTGCAATGCCCCCGAAAAATTTTCCAGTTTGCCTGCTTCTTGGGACTCTCTCCCCATCTTAGAGTAGTGTTTGAGTGTTGCTTGAGGTGGGTTGTGTTTGTGAAGTCCTCTGATAGTCCTCCTAGGACAGAGACACTTAGGAGTGTGAATTTCAAGTTTGTCAATGAAAGTGCACTCTATGCACACTTGATGAATGTGTTATGTTGTCTATTGGTCACAATTACTGGATAATAAATATGGCTGTCACGTTTCTTTCATGCCTGTGAATAGCTTGATCCAGGGTTTACTGCATAGCATGCCCAACACTCGAGTGAAGGATTTTATTTTTAATGAAATTTATTTTAATTTAAAAATAAAGTTTACTTTTTTTTAATGAAGCTGAAAAAAAATCGTAGTGCTAACTTTGTTCTAGAGTAGGTACATGATTTGAATACTGCCCAGAAAATGAGCTGTGGATTACTCCTGTACCCCAAGTTATTTGAATCCATGTGCTTCACTCCAGAGGACAGTTTTTGACACAACAGAATAGTCCAGTGCTGGGCAGACATCTTTAATTCTCTTCAGTGTGGGCCATGGCACATTGAGACTCTTCAGGGTAGAAGCAGTGCAGGAAAGATTTGTATCTTTTACAGGCTGACAAGAGTTGTCATCCTTTGCTTAGAGTTATTTCTGGTAGGGGGAATATGGGCTTATGTGAGAGATGCTGGTGTTTTTCCTGCATGGAAGAAATTAGGATGCATCTCTCCCCTGAGTGAAAGATGTGCATTTAATGGCCACAATACTTTTATTGTTAAGATGCAGTTCTTCAGTCATCTACACACCCAGTGCATGCACTGTGATTAACCTTGACAGACAAAAGGGGAGAGAGATTGATAGCCCAAGTGTCATTGTATCATTGTGTGGCAAAGCAAGTCTTCGTTCTGTATGCAAGGCATGAGGCCCAGCTGGTTGTGCCTTCAGTTCAAAGCAGTAATTCACTGTGTTTGTGGGTAAGACCAGAATTTCCATGGGGTGTGTTATTTTTATTGGTGCATGCCTGTGGGATCTTTGCTGCAGTGGAAATGGTTTTTGTAGGAATTGACAAACTCAGGTTGGTACCTGGTGCTCTGCACTAGAGGCTGGCTGCCTTCATCGTTGCTGCACTTGCTGTTGCCCCAAAAGCTCACCTAAGATGATATAACAAGTATGAAAAAAAGTGCAGTTTGAAGAGTGAAGTTCTTGAGATTTAGGAGTTGGTGCTCTGTTCCTGATTCATCCTGTGCAAGAGTCTCTTAGTACTTGATTGGATTCTTCTTGTGAGCCAAAATGTGCGCTCAATCAGATCTTCCCACTCTCTGTGCTTTAGGCCATAAGCTCATGCACAGGATAATATGTGACACGTTGCACTGTCCTAATCCTGCAAAGATGGGAGCACTAAGTCCCAGAAAGTTATGAATGTATGGTCTTCCCAAGTGAGCAGTTTTCACAATCCAGCCTGTGGTCTGACATTTGCAGTCATGCAGCTCTGTTGGGCTGTGGACAACAGCTGGGGCTCGGAGTGCACTTGGCTGGTGTAGGTAGTTCACGTCTCTGTTCCTGTGCCTGCAGTTTTGCTTGTGTGACCTTTGAAGTAGGATTGTTCCATTTTAAATTTCTTTGGAATATGGTGAGAGGCCCCTAGGAAAGAGAAATCGTGTTTGTGACACAGCATACAAATGGGAACTGACTTGATTGAGATTTCATGGTATAGTAACAGAAATAGCAATACAATACTTTTTGGCCCTATATGGTCTCTCTTTTCTAATATATGGATGTTTTTTTCCCACCCAGGACCCCTGCCTCTTATTGCTAAACTTACATCCTGCCATTAAAATAAAGCACTATGGACTTTCAGCTGTTGCATGCAAATAATAATGATGGTTAATTAATCCTGACCTCTCTTTAAGGAGCTCCAACTTCACAGCCATGCCTTGGAGTAGGGTTGTCTGTGTGCTAGGTCACTAACAACTGTATTTGTTGCTCTTACAGCTGCCTGGCTGGTCTGCAGTATCCAGCCCACACGGGAGCATTAATTACTGCTAAACTTGGCATGCTTCAAAGGATTCGTAACTGATTGGTCCCAGGATGTTTGTTTTTTTTCTCTCGCTTTGGTGATACTGGTTTGGCCCAGCGTCTAAATACACTCTCTGTTGTGATTTTAATTTTTTTATCCTAAAAGATATATGTTTGTGTCTCTCTTGTTCTCTGTTTATTTTTTTTCTTTTTTCACTCAAACATGCTCCCTCCCCCCCAGCCTGTTTCGCTGCTTGAGAAAGCTGCGCCTCAGTGGTGTCAAGGGAAGCTACAAGCTCACCTCGTTGCACAAACTAATCTGCTCCGAAATCAGGTGACTGCTGATCTACCTGGCTCTAACCCTGCATGCGCTATTTTGGGCTCTAGATTGTACCATGCAAGTAATCTCCAGGCAACGTTCACTCTAGTCTTCTCTGTTACATGTCCTTGGTGCTCCTGAGCCACATGGACGCATGGAAGTTGCTGACCAGTGAATGAATCTGTGCCTGCCTGATTGATTTCTAGTCACGTGTGTTAATACTGGACTACTGTTTTCTCCCCCTAAAATGAAATGTGGAGGAAGAAAGGCTATGGAATAATGCCAAGACAGAGGGTGATGCAGTACAGTTCCTCCAGTTATTGCTTTTTTTTTTCCTCTAAGAGAAGCAGTCAATTTTTGTTGTTGCTGTTTCAAAAAAAGAAAAAGAGGAAACACTGGAAAATTGACTTATGCATTCATGTTGTTCAGTAAAGCTGGAAAGAAATAACATTACGATTTCTGTGGCTGCTTAGTTAGGTTGCAACATTCTCCTGTGGTAAAGTCCAAGTTTCCCAAATGGGCACTGTCCTGGCTCTTGTGGTTTAAAAGAGCCATTTCCAGATCCAGGGTTTCAATCTCTGTAGGAGAAGAGGTGGGCCCAGATCAGGCAAGTTGCACCCTGTGTGATGTATTTGAACAGTTCCAGGTTGAGGTCATCGTTGCATCATCTGTCAGAATTTAAGTTATAGCGTTTTGAGGGACATGAGAGCAGCTCAGAGGAACTGCAGCAAATAAAATTTCAATCCTGCTTGCATAGAAGTGTGACTTCCTGATGAAATCTCCCTCAGTGTTTCCCTTGGAACACCTTCAGGGATAAGAGGGAGTTGACAGAAGAAGTCAGTGAGAAGAGGCTTTCAATGAGCAAGGGATAGTAAATCATTACCCAGACTGGGAGAGTGCCAGTTACCTGCTCACAAGTTCCTGGTGAGCTCATCTGTTCTCATTTGCATGTTCCTATGTCTTCACATTCCTTGTCAGTGAATTAATTCAGTTTAGAAACACTGAATTGTTCTCACCTTAAGAAGCACTTGGGTTTTTCACTGTCAGTTTATGACTGCAGATCAGGGAAAAAACTAGATTACCATATCAGTAAAGCCTGGAGGAAGAAGAGCTGTTAACAACCCTGCTTAAGATGTAGAGCAAAGGGAGGAAATATGTATTCATTCTTGATTGAAGGGAGAAGGAGAGATGGCAAGCTGCCAGGGGCTTTTCCTGTGCCTCTGCTGGCCCAGCTGGGAACTGTACACAGTTGTGGTTCTTGATTGGTCTGTTTGACTGGTGGTATATCTGGAGGACTAGAAAGCAGGTATGGGAAGTTTCTCAAGCCACAAATAAATATATAAATAAAACAGCTTTTGGGCATTTTTCGTCTTCTCAGACTGGCTGGGGTCAGTGGCAGTAATGCCACTATCCACAGATTGCCCAGTACCTGCAAGTGCACCCTCATCCATGCACTCGGATCTTAGACAGGGTACCAAGAGTCATCTGAAAATTTCACTGTACATGACTTTGTCCTGAAGCATATGCAAGGGACTATGTAATCTTTCCATCCACTGTGGTGTGGGGGTGTTAATCTCCTAATACACAGCTTTAATATTTTCAGTGACCACAGATATTCTCAAATCAATTTAAGTCCTTGAAGTTTTTCCCCCTTTCATACTTGAGCTAAGTAATACTATTGCCCACCTTAATTTTTTGTTTCTACTTGTGTGAGTATTCAGGGTTGTTTTTTTCCTTTTTTCTCTTTATTGTAATTTTTATTTTTATTGGAAAGTAACAGAACCAAAACAAAACAAAACCCAAAAAAACCCCCTCAATAAAGAAGGTTAGCTTGTATTCTGAACCTGTAAGTTTTCCAGGTTTCCCAAACATGAGCAGGCAGTTTTACATTTGTTTGACTTCAAGACTGAGGGTGTTAATGACAGGCCTAAATCTCATTAAGCTCTTGATAAAACTGGGAGGGCTGATGATGCTCCATTTATTGAGAAGCTTCAGAATGTTAAGCCTAAAAAAAAAGTCTTTCCTTTTACCAGCAGCTGTGTTGCTGTCTCTTCTTGCCTGATAATTTTACAACCTCTATGCTACAATGGGGTCAGTGAGATCTGTTATTTCTACTATGAAGCAAAGTCCCTCCCTCCAGTGTGCATACCACTGGCTCTTTAGGCCTTTAGCAGATACTAACAAAAACAATAGTGTTTTTTTTTTGTGAAGTCTCCTGGGGGAGTTGCTATTGCATGCTCCCACTTACAAATTTTACTGACTATGCTTTTTGAAACAAAGGTGAAAATGGCTTAGAACAGCAAATTCTTGCATTTTGACTAAGCTCCATTGACATGCTGAATCTAAAAAGCAACATCCTTGGTGCTGCAATGATAACAGAAAAATATCTCTGTCTGTGGAGAAAGTCAGTAAGTTGAGTCCTGGGCCATGCTACCCTTCTGAGAGCTGAGTCTGGCTGAGACTTGTGGGGCTGGGGAGGCTCCCAGCTTTCCTCCTTAATCCTGCCTCGTGGGTATCTAAACTGTTTACTGAGCAGTGCTTAATTACCACAGTTCACAGCATAGTCTCTGAAGAGGAATGGTCACCAGATTGCCTGAAAGCACCAGGCTGGACATAGCCAGACATTCATGAGAGCTGACATGCATGGTAATAAGAGAAACAGTGTGGAATAATTCCTCCACCACCGTCCATCACAACTGAACTGGTGGTGCTTGGCACTCTGAGCCTTGGCTAGGTGGAAGGTCAGGAAAGCATTTGTGTTGTCCAGCTTCTGCTCAAACCTTCTCCCTTTCAGGCAGGGAGAGGAGAGAAAGATTTTCTGAGATTGTATTTTGTGGACCTGGGCATTGTCTCATTCTGGCCTCTGTTTTCCATCAGGTTGGCAAGGGTGGCAGCTGAAACAGAAAGTGCACGGCTATGGTAGCAACGGGCTCTGCTCTGAAACCTGTGTCTGCCTTTCCCCACCTTACTGCATGAGCCGGCTTGTCCTCTAGCAGGTCTTGTGACCAGGTTGTCTCTGCCTCTGGCTCTAGTTGGAAGCAGTGAGGGCTGTCAGGTGCCAGGACTCCTGCTTCCAAGCAAAGTAAATCCCACTGGTGAGAAAATCCCTGGACTAACAAAGGACTGAAGAATTAATTCAATGCTAGACCTGGGAATAAGAGCAGTAGCTGAGCCACAGGCACTGGATGGATCCCTAAATCCTGCAACTACTCTAGAGTGAACGTTGCCTGTTGCTGATTTTGCCTTTGCCTTGGGATGCCACAGTATTCACGCATTGCTTTCTAGGTTCTTTGACCTTATAAACAGGTAAACGAGAGAGGGAAAGAATGTTATTACTATTCACCATATCTGTAAAACTAACAGCATTCAATGGTGCCTCATCTCCCAGCTACCACATCTCCTGGGTTGATTCTGGTTCCATTATAGTTTGGAAATTAGAATAAGGTAAAGCCAAAGGGATGGAGTGGGTTTTTTATTTCCTTTAAAATGGTTACATTAGAAGTATTCATTCATAGAGGTATTTTAAGGCAGAATGAGTCTTTGTGATCATTGTTTCTGATTCAGCGTAAACTGTGTCTCTGTTTAAAAGGTTTTTTGGTGGTTTTGTGCAAACTCTTGAAATGTTAAGTTTTTCAGTGAGTGTAGCAGCGAAACAGGGGTTTCTGGGTGGAAGCATCATGACCCCTTCTCCCCCTTTCTGTTCCTCACAAAGTCTACTTAACTTTTGAATACTTACCAGTTTTGTCTTTCTCTGGGGTAAACTTTCTCCTGTGATCTTGAGTACAAAGCCTTAGCCTTTCCTTGGGCAGCAATGAGCAATCCGCTTACAATTGAAGCTAGATGGAAAGTAGGAGCTTCTGTGGCTTGCTCATAAGTCAGGAGAGAAATAGAATGTGTAAGAATCCTACACAATTCTGTGAGGAAGAGGATTCTGAACTGCAAATTATTTTTAAGTCCATTTGCCCATCAATCCTATTGTTGTGTGTACATGTCACTAAGGAGCAGTAAGCTGGATTTCTTTAATTAAGCTGGCACAAAGAAGATAAAACTTGATTTCTAGAAGGGGTAGAAATCTGACTAGATCTGACTCTCTCATAGGGAGATCCAGTTCCTGTGGCTTATGAGCTCTTTTCAGAGGCCAATGGTGTTGTGACATTCCTGCTGTTGTCGCATGTATCGGCACTCATGCTGACCTTCCTGATAAGTTGTGTTGTCAAGTTGCTCATGCAGGGAGTTTTCCATCCTGTAACCTACTGCACAGGGTTGTGGGAAAATGCTATGCTGTTGTAGATTACAGAATAAAAACATTTTATTTAGAAAACTTTGAGTTTTAAGTCAGGGCACTGAAAAGAGGAAGAAATTACCTGGGACAAATGTAGGAAGGGGAATGTGCTTGTTGTTGGTGTCTGCTGTCAGCAACAAACCAGGATCATCCTTTTTGTCACTGAAACCTGACAGAATTCATCCATCAGTGTTGGGACCTGTTAGTGCCTAGGTCCAATGAACAGATCAAATTTAGACTCTCAACTGCAAGAAAGAGGTCCTGTACAAGGCATATTGCTTTTGGTGTTGGTGGCTGACAGCCAGCCAGGGATTGCGCTTGTGTGAGACCACTGAAACCAAGACCTACTGCTCAAGCCCTGCAGCCTGGCCTCCTGCTGGCACAACTCATGCTTTGCATACTCTTCCTTGCTTCTTCAGTCATCTTTGTGGGAGAGTTGTATCAGCCAAGGGTGCTCCCTTCCTCAGAAGAGACGGGGCTTTGGCATGATGTTAGCTGAGCATAAAGAGTCCACATGAGGGAAGATTCTTCTCTAATGCCATTTGGAATGGATTTCAACTCTTTCTGAGACCTGGCAAGGGACAGAGGCCCCTATTACCTTCATCTATATCCAAGCTGGAGGGTGAACTGCTTGACCAACTCCGTTCAGTTTTTGAAGCTAGGAAAATTTATAGAACTTAAAACACATTAGTTGTTGTTTGAATTACTTTCTGAGTATACAAATGGGGAAAGCCATTGAGAGAAAGCCTGAGAGTAACACATTGATGTTGAAGGGGCATCAGTTCACCTATGATGCAACCCTAGTTCCTGGGAGACTCACTTGGGATTCTGATTACCTCATGCCAGAATTTTGCCTGGTCTCCCAAAGAAGTCAAAAGAGTCACAGTTGTCTCAGCCTTGCAGGGTACTTGTCTGTACTGGAGCTGACAATCTCCCATCTCTGTTATTAAGGCTGAAGAAGAGTTAGTAAAGGCTCAGAAGGTGTTTGAAGAGATGAATGTTGATCTGCAGGAGGAACTGCCTTCACTATGGAATAGGTGAGTGCTGGAAGTTTTCCCAAGGGCTTGTTGGAAGGAAGCGAATAGCCAAGCTCTTGGTCTGGACTGGGTGTGTGCTCTTCTTTTCTGGATCATCTTAGTCTGTCCTAGGATTTTCCCCCCAGCCAGATTCACCCTGTGCTTTTTGGGCTTTGCTTCTTGATTTTCCTGAAAAATACAGTTTTACCACAGAGAGAAACTGTGTTTCTCTGCTTGTCCAATTAATCCTTTTGCCCTACTAACTCTGCCCAACTTTACTGGAAGACTTGAGAGACTGTGGATTTGCCATACCAGTGGCTGTGGTGATGAAAAGGGAGGTGAAAGAAAAAGACTGACATTTAGCTTGAAGGATGACCTGTAGGGCAGCAGAGGCTGATTTATGGGGAGGACACAGTGGAAAGCAGTCAAAATCTTCCTAGAAGTGTCCCAGTTTCTTAATTTTGAATGTAGCAGTCATGTCTGGGTTGGCAATGCTGGTCTGTGGGGAATGGAGAGTGGGTGGCAGCAGGGTGGGAAAGTGAAGTGCTGATCTCTGCCTTCACTCCCCTTTCTGTCCAGCCCGGGGTAGGTGTCCTTGCTCAAAGCAGCCTGCAGGCCTGACTGAGGAAGGAGCTGGGAGGGATACAGGCATTTGGGTGTTTCCGTGTGCAGAACCATGATGCTGCTGGCCTTGGTGACCATCTCGCTCCTGCTGTTGTTCCTTCAGCTGAGTGCTGGTAGAGCACTCTGTTGGCTGCTGGCAGGCTGGCTAGAGGCAAGTGGGTGACAGGCAGCTGCTGAGATTTTAAGGTGCCACAGGTTGTTCACAGGCTCCTGCTATCCAGCTGATCCTTCTGCTTCCCTATTGCTTTCTGTGTCTATCGTGCTTTCGTACTCTTCCTGCCTCTGAAGCAAACAGTTCATGCTTTTTTGCTTCCCTTGTTGCTGAGGGACTTCAGGAGGAATTAATATCTGTCATCCTGCTAATTCCTCCAGCTCTCCCAACACCCTGTCTGCATCACAGCCTCCATCCTTTTTCCATCTTCCTATTCTGGCACCTTTTTTTTTCCCCCTTCTTTCATATTTTTATTTTCTTTCCTCCCTGCGCTGCACCTCCCTCTCCCTTTAGCCAGCACAAATTCAGATCCTATCTCTGGTCTCCTTCTCCCCTTGGACATGTTTGCCCTGTACCTAGCCTTTGTTCCATCACTCCCTTCACACTCCCCTGCCACCCTTCTCTTCCCACATGTACCAGACCTGACAGAGTTCAATTTAAATGGGAATGGTGGGTAGAATATAGCAGAAGGGACAGAATTGAAAAGTGTGGGGAGAGCATTGTGTCCATTAAGTTTTTCTGTCTTGTTTTTCATTTGGCAGTCGTGTTGGTTTCTATGTCAACACATTCCAGAGTATAGCAGGCCTAGAAGAGAACTTCCATAAAGAAATGAGCAAGGTAAGGCAACTAACAGCTTATCCTACTTATCCTCTCTTCACTGCTAGTAAAAAAACAACAACCACCACCACCACCAAAAAAAGAACCCAAAAAACAAAACAAAAAAACCAACCAAAAAACTGTCAGGAAAAAACAGCCCTGAGTCAGAGAAAAATATAAACTCTTAGTTTTTTATTTTGGACAAAGGCTGTCTGACATAGTAATGTAAAGGGATGGAGCACAGGGAAGAGACTGCAGGGCCATGTAGCAGTGGGGAGTTAGTGTCACTTGACAGCACTCGTTTGCAGATCCACAGAGGAAAGGGAAGCCATTCTCAGATCTATCTCTTGCTACGTTTTTTCGTTTGTCTCCATTATGTATCTGTAACCTATAACCTGGGCACATTCATATTTTCCTCCTCCTCTGCTGCCTGGTAGCAAGTTGCTGTGTACCCTCATCCAGCCTAGCTGTGGGGTTGAAAACAGCAGGGAATCTGCCAGTCTGCAAGTTGGCTAAAGACTTGAGACCTGCCTCACTCCAGTCCCTCAAGAAGGCGCTTCCCTGCAGTACCTCTCTGCTTTGGTTTCTTTCCTGCCCTGTGACCCAAAAGAAGGCATTTGAGTACTTAGCATGGCCCTTATATGGGCTACCAATTTGTCACGAGTTGGGAATCACAGCAGTAAGCAGTGTTGTAAGCTGGTGGTGGCAAGCTGGATCCTGGTGCTCTGTGCCAGTACCCAGAGGAGACCTCCAGACCAGTCTGTGGGAAAGTCCTTCATTGCCAGTATAATTTACAAATATCTTCTTGTTCTTTCAATTAAAAGCTAGAGAAGTTTCCTGAATTCCTTAGGTCTGTATGCTGCTTCCAGGAGTTGCACGCCCTCTGTAAATGTTGCACTAATCTTGAGGAGGGACTGAGAGCCCAGCTGGAAAACCCTTATATTCCCTCCACTCCCCAATGTCATCCTGACAACAAGGCAGCTGCTAAGCAACAGGAAACATTATAGTCCTTCAATTCCCAACAGTCAGGGGCTTTCTAACTTGGTGTAATGCATCAGTTTTGAGCCCTGCTGACATTTTATGGGGTCTTGTCCAATTAATAGCCTGCTTTTCTCCACTGAGGGATGAACTAACTGTTAAGAATAGGGAGGGTTGTTATAATTATCAGTTTGTTACTGTTAACTTAGATTCAACAAAACATGGGAAAGATGCTTGTTAGACAGGAATGGTCTTCTTGTATGATGTCAAGATTTTTCTTTCTTGAGGAGTTTTGTATGAGAGCAGAGCTTTTGCTTTGTTCCATAAAAACCATCTGTTTCTTATTACTGCTACAACATCCAATTAACTGCTGGTGTTGCCTGCAAAATGCCTCTGACACTGATTGCATGGGATCCCTCCTCCTACCAGTGTTAAATCTGGTGTCTCATCTTATTTATGGATTGGCTGTTTCAGAGTAGGAGTGTCTGAAGTGACTGTTGCAGCCTTTGGTGCCAGGGAGCGTTTAACCCCTAATTTCTGATAAACCTAGATGGCCCAGGCAGACTGTGAAGTTAAAGCTTGTTGATTGGAAGTCTAGTTGCCTTTGACTCCACAGCTGAAATGGCCATAGCTTTGATAAACAGGTCTGAGGAACAGCTTTTGGCTACAAATCCAGAGTGAAGCTTCAGTTCTAGCACACAGACCCTTAGATAAACACTCACCCTGCTTCTGCAGTGGCACCTGGCAGCACACCAGCAGGGCCAGGTGATAGAGAAGCTAAGGGGTTGATCTGTAAGGGAGACAGCATTCCCATGAGGAACCAGCATCTCTTCAACAGTTCAATAGCATTTCATACCCCATAGAGAAGTGGAAACAGATTTAGGGCTGTTCTCTCTTGGGATAGCTGAGTATGTGTGCATATCTGGGCACAAGCCTGTGTTTGGTCAGTCTGTGCAGGCCAGCCCAGACTCTCTTCTGGCACTTGTGCTCTTTTCTCATTCTTTTTCTTTCTTTTGTTTTTGTATTTTGCAGTTGAACCAAAATCTTCATGATGTCCTGCTGGGTCTAGACAAGCAGTACTCAGGCAATGCCTTCCCTGTTAAAGCACAGCCCAGGTCAGTAACTGTGGGTAGTGTCTTTCCCTCAGCAGGGGAGGAGGGACAGGGATGTCTCTGCCTAGTGACGTTGAAACCTCCATGTTGTCAGTTGGAAGTGATTTGGTTACCTGCCAGTGCACTCCTGAGACTTCCTAGAACGTGTCCAAGATTGCATTTGGCGCTGGCTGACACAATGCAATACCTCTTACCTTTCTAGGTTAGCATCTGGAGGTCTAAACTTTCACTAGGTGCTGATATGTAGGCAACTGATTCTCAGCTCTGCTCTTTTAAAGTAATTCCATGCACTGACATGTGCTACTGAGCTGCCCTTCCTTCTGGGTCCAATTGCCCAGCACCTGTCCTGTTCTTTCCCTCAAAAGCTTCCACTATGTACCTACAGCTTGAGCACCAAGAGCCTATTTAGTTTCCCAGCCTCCTCTTTGGCCCTCCAAACTTGGAATCACCATTTTGCCAAAGCCTTATGCCCATCCTGTATACCCAGATGAAGTGGATTTCCTTTTCTGTGTGTTGAGGAAGGAGTTACAGCCTCACTAATGTGAGGCCTCCTGACCTCAGAGAACTTTCAGTCTGTGTGTATGCAACGAGTGAGTGTCCTCTGGGCCTTTAGTTTTCTTTCCTCAGCTGGATCCTATCCAGTATGGTTAAGTGCAAGTCTGCACATTCTCTAGCACTGAAAAGGGAGGGAGAGGTTGGACTCTGGATTAGGCTGACTGGCTCTCATCCAAGTGTGTGAGTGATGAAATAGTGTTGGGCTCTGGCTTCCAGCTGCTGCTAATCCCACGTGCTGGGCAATCAGGAGCACAGCCCAAGTCCTCAATTGGTGTATTGATGGAGGGAGGAGGTGAAGTCAGCATGAAGTAAGGGCAAGCTGTGGTCTGAGTGCATTGATTCAGAAGGGGTAGATCAGCTGTTGAGACCTCTGTGCTCCCTTGTCGCTCCTCCCAGTTTAACCTGTTGCAGTCATGCAGAGATGACTTGTGTGCCTTCTTCCTCCAGTGTGTGTGGTGTTTGCCAGCTCTAAAGAATGAGGAAGTTTGAGTTGAATTTGGCCCCTGAATTTTGGATTGCTGACACCAGATTTCAGAGATGCTAATAGAAGTGCTACTTGTGAAAATGATGTCTTCTTCCCAAGTTAGCGTGGGGTGTCTGTTGATCACCCCAACTCAACCAGACTGAAACCTTGTGTGGAGGCTGTGGTGCCCATCCTCTTGGTGCTGTGGGCTGCATTATCTCTGTTAGTAACATCCTCCAGGGCCCTTGGAGGAGGATGAGGTAACAGGACAGATAAAGGCTATAGCTATTGCTTTCTCCAGCTCCTTCCTCCTCCTTTCTTTCTTCCTTGACAAACTAATTGCAGGCTGCAATGACAGTCTGGCCCAGAGATGTTCATTGCTGTTGTGGCATGAAGTTTCTGGCCCAAAAGAGCTTTCAATGAACAAATTACCTGTTCTCACAATTCCTGCCCCCACAAACTGCTGGCTTCATCTGGAACTGTAATGGGTGTCTCAGCTGCAGTTCTGTGCTCTTTGTCTGACTATGAGACCACATGGCCCTAAAAGCCAAAACTGAGAGCACGCACAGAGGTCCCTGTGTGGGGAGCAATCTGAGTGCTGCAGCTTCATCTTGCTGCATCTTGGCTGAGATACCAGACCTGCCCCAGAGCAACTCTCTTCCTCCTGAGCGCAGTGGAGCAGGGTGTTGTAGGAGGATGTAGCAAAGGTTTGCCAAGGTAGTAAATATGTTTTGCAGTGACCAGGAAATGCTGTGAGGCACTTCTGTCTCTGCTGCACATCTGGCCTCTCATTGTGGCACAAGGCTGGAGTGAAAGTGTGTGGGAGGAAATAGCTTATTGTGGTCTGCAACAGGAGCAGATGCTTCCCTAACCCTTTTCTACTGGGAAAAGGATTGGAGATTGATACAATGGCAGGAAATGAATGAGGAGGTGTGAGAAGAGAGACAATTATCTGTACATATCATTATGACATTTGTGAGAGGCCTTAACAGAAATATTGCTGTGGTTGATGAATCTGATGCTGACAGTGTAGCACAGTAGCACAGAGCAGCTGGTGTATTTCTAGGAACCTCAGGCGCGGGTTTGGGATTTGTTTCTGAAAGAGTTTGAACATTCAGGGCTCAGATGCCTAGAAGAGCTAGGAGATCAATAGCATTATACTAGTATGTTTGGACAAACTGGAAGAAGACGTGGTAGGAAAGCTGATGATTAAGTTCCATGTACAAGACTGTGCAGATCACATAAGTAAAGGAAAATAGGGAGCTTGTTTCTTTTGCAGCTATATTCACAGTGGAAAGTGAGCAGCTGTGAAAAAAAGGACTTTTACAGGACTCTGGTGGTATATACAGTTTCTTTTTTCTTCTCCATGTGCACCATGGCCCCATGTTCCAAAGTGCAGGGAAAATTCTAGTTTGTTTACATGTATATAGATCTTTCACAGGCATGAAAACCCTTCTCCTGCTTTCTCCAAACCAGGCCATAGATTTCTAGGAATGAAGGGAAGTGTGTGTGTGTGTGCGCGCGCGCACGTGTGTATGTGTGTGAGAGAGAGAAGGAGATCCTGTTATCTTAATTACAATGAGTTTTGTGGCACCACATAAATGGGTGCATGGAAACTTCCTGGTTTAACTGTGCCATCCTGTAACTGAAGTGATTTGCGTGCCATCCTCAACAGAAAGAAAACTAAACTGTTCGCCAGGCTGAGGAAAAAGATGAGCAGGTACCGGTATGGAGAGCAGCATTTCGATACGTGTTTGATTTAGTTCCTAAAACTGGAGAGGCTGTTGCTGGACTCTAACAGCCTGGCACGTGTTAACCCTGTGGTGGGAGAGGGATTCTTTGCATGATATGATGTGTTCATGGCCTGCTGGGTCCTGCTGAGATCTCTGTGTCTGGATAATCCCATTAACTGCTTGTTTGCCTGATTTGAATCCTTGCTTCTTTTCCTATCTAAGAAGGCAGTGTGAAAACTCAGGCATTGTCTGTCCAGTTGGTTTTGTGTGATGGAAAATGCAGTGCTGTGTTTTCCATGGGATATATGATCAATTTTAGGTTTTTAACACTTCTAGCTTTAACTAGTGGGTTTGGCCATTTGAACAAGTCTGAAATGCTGTATTCTCATTTCCTGCCTGGCCAGGGAGGACCAATAAACAGGTCTTTCACACTCAGAAGTCCTGTCCTATCTACCTGTTGCAGTTGGAAGGATGATGAGGTGGGAGAACGACACTTGCAGCTTTGCTCCTTACTTGCTCTTTTCTTGAGGATCCTCACTGTCTTGCTCTATCCATTTAAAATTTTGTGCAGAGCTGAAGGAAAAGGAAGTCTGTTGTCTTGTATAAAGACTAATGCCTGCATCTTGCCTTTCAAGACAATGATGGCATTGATTAACTGGATTACTACAATGCCGAGAGTTACCATAGGTTGAGGACTGACAAAAACATGCTCTGGAGCAAAGTGGGAATTGCTGCATAATTCCTCTAATTTTCATTTATTTTTACTCATTGTCTTGGTACTCCCTCCATGGGGCTCCTATAGGAAGAAAAAAAATTGAATTATCAAGATGGTGTCCTGCAAGCAATAAAAGCAAGTACTGGTGGATTGGTATCCTTGCTTTTCTGATTCTGGCTTCCTGCTGCCTAGGGCAAGTCCTACCCTTTGTCTCTGCCATGCATCCTTTGTGAAGTGGGAGACTAGAGAGTGGAGAATGGTAATTGGACGGGGAAGCTGATTCTTAGTACTTACATCTCAAATGAAAAGTAGTGAAGCAATGTCTTGTGTTGTTACTATTCTGAGGTTTTCTACTGTAGGAAAAGGAGGATTCACTGGATGTCTGTCTCTGGCCTTGGTTGGGCTGGTGTTGTACCTGTACCAGGCAGGAAGTCTAATATTTCCAGTCACTAAGAACGGATGGATGCTACAGCAGAAGGAGAGCTGATAAATCTCACCTCGATGAGCTCTAGCCACAATGTCCTCCTGCTCTGCCTTCATAAAATCCAACTGGCCCAGCAGTTAAGGTGCCTGACCTGGGCTGTGCTGGGGATTTCTGCTTTTAGAGCAGCTGCTGGAGTCACAGAGAAATGTGCAATCCCTGGTGCAGGGAAGAAGGGTCTGGGGCTTGGTCAGTCTTTTATCTGCAGAAAGAATGTACATTTGTGTCATCATAGGTTTGGGTATGTAGGTGCTCTATTTTTTTTTTTTTAAATAATTCTTCAGTATGCTTTGGTGGTAAAAAATGAATTACTTTTGGCTAAAAGGCCCTGTGTGAGACTTAGCTGAGATGCCAACCTTTTTTTCTTTTTAATCTGAGAACTTGGCAGGAGGTAACTGGTCTGTTTTTGCCATATTGGAAAGTAGATTTCATCCTCTAATGTATGCTTGTTACAAGTGCCTGGGAATCCCATCTGCAGATGTTACCCTGCTCTTCCAGAGCAAATGAAGCAGCCCCATGAAGGGTCTGGGAGCTAAGCAGCACTAAAACAGGCTGGGGGATTTTTACTTTCCTTTCAGCTGGAGTAACTGCATTGACCCTGTTCCTAGCTCTCTATTTGCAGAAGAAAGTTGACACCCCCTTCCCTTCCTCACCTGATATTCCTGGATTTGGCATCACTTTCCAATTGCTCATGGGAAGGAAAAAGACAGAGCAGTGACCTTGTTGTTTTGGCTTGCTTTTACTGTGTTACTCATGTTTGGTCAGTGGGTACAGTCCCCCACACTCTTGCTTTTTCCTGTGTTTCCTGGAGCAAACAGTTAGTTGGAGACAGGACTTTGCTCTGTGTGGGCTGTGTGTGCTCCCTGAGGACATGTGAAGGACAGAGGATCCTGGTGACTGTCTCTCAGCGCTGGTTGCACTGGCTAAATTCATGCAACAAGTGCAGGAATGAAGGTGCCGCTCGAGGGGCTGAAAAAGGCTCAGCCAAAATTAGCACTGGCATTTTCCTAGGGGGATTGGCCAGCACATCAAACAAGCTGTAAATAGTAGTGACTTAGTGAAGTCTTTAGTGTGAGGCCCTCACAGCCCAGTTTCTTCCCCTCATCCTACAAGGGCTGACTCACATGGGAGCCTTTTACCAATATATCTCCAAATTAAGTAATTGCCAGGCACCAGAAATAAGACACTACAAAGCTGTTTCATGGCCTTTAGAAAATAAGACTAAACTTCTTTCTCACTGGGAGAAATGGCCTTTTCAAATCTCTAGAAGGAAAAGCTTACCCTTGTCTTGGTAGGCCAGCTGATAGCTAGTAGTCCCAGTATTCCCAGTGTAGTCTGGGCATTTGAGAAGTCTTGGCAGTCTAGGTGTAGATCACTCTGTCCCCCATCTTCTCCAAAGTGCTTTCAGCTCTGGGGAAGGTAACATGGTTCTTCCCCCCCACCCCCAGCATCAGAGGACGTTTTCTGTCATTTCCTGCTGTTTCCTGGTTGCTCCTATTTAGATCAGGACTTCCTTACCTTCACCCTCCAACCATTACTCTTTTGAATCTGTAGCACAACCTTGTAAATTTTGCAGAATCTGTCACACAACCCACTGTATTGAAATGATTTCTGGGAACCTTTGAGGAAGGACACTGTAGACATTTCCAGTCAGACCAAAGAGCTGCAAGGGTTGGCGTACATGTTCTTTAGTCTCTCCTCTTCTCTTTTTCCTTTTCATTTCCCTCTTTTTCCCTTGGTGTGTGTGCCCCTGGTTGAGAGCTGCTGACAGAGAACGTCATTGGGTTTGTTGCATCATGTTGGTGTGCTGCTGGCATCAGTGTCATCAGAAGTGTCCGACCTGCATGTGGACCTGAGAACAAGTGCTTTATGGGGAAATGTGCGTGTGGGATGTGGATATGGGGAGAAAGTGGGGGGAATGGGTGAGGGCGAAGTGAATGGGGAGCTTGAAAGCTGGAATGCTGACCAGGGTGAGATGCTTGCTTGGAAGGGGAGGTTTGTTGAAATGCCTTGCTATCCCTTCTTCCTTTTGCTATCCCCCACTTGTAAACAAATCTTTAGGAATGAGGCCATCATGCATGTTGGCCAATGACCACCATAACTTAGGCGTCCAAGTGAGTGGATGTACATGTCTGAAGCTCTGGGCCCTCTTGGGACAGAGCAAAGAAATAAATGACTTGATGTCCCTTCAGAATCCGGTCTGCATTGCTCTAGTTCTGGCCCTATGCCAGGATTTATTGTATCAAGTTGTAGGAAAGGATATTTTTTTTCAGCCTCTCCCAAGGCCTTCAACTTCACAGAAGTATGACTTTATAAGTGGAGGCAAATATCATATCCTGTAGATGAGGTTGCACAGCCTTTTTGCAATATGCTGTGATAATCTGTTTTCAGCTGTGTATAGTTTTACCAAACTGTAACCACTTCTGCTGAAATATCCCACAGCAGTGTGTGTACTTCTGTATGACTTGAGATATATTGATTAGTTGATTTTGTGGGAGCTGAATTTCAGCCAAGATGATTCAGCTGTTCCTGAGAATTTGGTTGTTACCTTCATCCCTGTTGAAATTCTCTGGTAACCAACATTTTATTAAATTTTCATGATTCTGTACTTGACACCCAGCCAAGGCACCCCTCTAGGGAAAGGCGTGTGCCTCTTGCCATTCCTTTGAAAAATCTGCCCAAATCTCTCCAAGCTATGAACCAACAAATGCTGTTGGCGTAGCTTCTTGCAGCTTAATTTCCTGAAGAATCCCTCTGAGTGTCAGAAACAGTCCTGGAATAAAGACCAACTGGGGAGACTTTTCATAATAGAGAAATATCTATTAGCAGCTGGAACCTCACTGTTTCTTTGCTGTCTGGAGTGATCTGTGAAACCTCTGTCTAGGTTGCCTCTCTTCTAGCTTACCCAGTTTGTACCACATAGAGGTAAATGATATTCTATGGTTGCAGCCTTATTCAGGTATTATGAATCTATTAGTCATAACCCAAGCAAGTGTCAGTAGACCACCACACAGAAAAAATTCTAATCTGTAGAACTTAAATGAAAAGCAAAGAACTCCTTTCCCCATCTACTTTCCCCAGTGTTAAAGTCTATGACTTAATATCAGGCACGTAGGTTAGAATCTAGCAAAATCAGTATGCTTGGTTGTTTTGTTTTTAGTTTTGTTGTGTCTGAGGCAAGTATATCTATTCTGTAGGAATTTAGTGAGTAGCTAAAGTGAGTGCTGCAGAATAATGCTGCTACAGTGTGGTGGACTGCAAGTGACTCAGCAAAGATGCTTCTCAGAAGCTTGTTGAGGCTTTAAATATCTTCATCATGTGTCTGGACAGTGAAGCAAAGAGATAATGGAGCCCACTGATCTGGTCTGGTTAGCAAAACTCCTCCTAGGCCTGGCTCAGACTTCTCTTTCTTTCTCTCTCCCTATCTCTCCCTTTCTCTCTCCACTTCCTTCAGTGACAGCACCCCAGCGAAAGCAAATAAAAGCCCCTCGCCTCCACCAGATGGATCTCCCATCACCAGCCCTGAGACCAAGACTGTCAACCATGAGCTGGAACCATCCACTTTGGAAGCGCCTGGGGCAAGCATCCCAAAGTCACCATCTCAGGTAGTGTCCCCATGACATTGACCATGTCTCCACAGTATGACCGCTGATGGCACAAGCTTTGTGAGTCAAAGACATCCAGCAGTTGCTTTTTTGGACCTCATCCTGCTACTGAGAACACAGAATGTGACATGATGGTTGTTCTCTTTCACTGGTTCCTGAGAAAGTTCCTGAGAATTCGAGTTGCTTCTGGGTCATCTCTATATCATATGGGGAAGAACTGAGTATCTCTGAATGGCTTTACAGGGTGAAGGCCAGTAATATGTTTTGCTGTCTGATATGATGGCCAAGAAGATCCAGGGAGGATGGAGTTGTAGCTAGGCAAGGAAGTTTGTTCTTTACAATTAAATTAACCTGTGGAATTCAATGGTCTGATTTCTTCTCAAGAACTTCTGTAGCTGAAGAAGGTTAAAATAAAAAAGTTTATTATTGATAAGGAGAACATCTGTACCTTGGATGTTTTACTTTACTACCAAGATAACATATTATGCTAAAAATAAAGGGGTTATATTCTTATGCTATGAAGAAATTACGTGAGTTCCAGGAAGAAGAGTGTCCATTATATGGAGTCTGATGCCTTCTATATGGCCTTTGTTAGGTCTTTCCATACACAGGAGCTAGCCAGCAGCATGTTCAAAATAGTAGATGTAGCTACTCAGCATATCATATGATATGTTTGACTTTGGGATTTAAGGAAAATAAAACATTTACTTCCTCTTCCTGTCCCTCTGTTGCTGAGTGGGAGAAAAGCTTAGTAGGGAAAAGTAGTAACTAGACCAAATTTGTGTCTGGTCCCAATCTTTGTATCTCAGTAAGTAGGACACTAGGGAGTAGTCTTCCAGGAAGAACTAAAGCTGAGAGAGGTTCTGGCCAAACTGGTATGGGCAAACCTATTGCCTCTGAAAAGAGACGGGTGCAACCCATAACTTCTTTGCCATTGCCATAGGTAGCAGCATTATTCCAAATCCAGGCCTGTGGGGTGGGCTGTCTCCTGTTTATGGAGAGCCTCTCAGAATATTTTTCTCTCCATTGCATTTTTGACTTTTATGATTATGCAGGGACAGGAAGGGGATGTTTTTGCATTGGCAAAAGGTTCCAGCCCTGTGAGATGTGTGGATGCCTGGCAGTGTCTTTTCAGGACTTCTCCAGGATCTCTGCACAGCCTAGAGTGGCTTCACCATGACCAAGGCTAGGACCTTGGAGTAGGCTGTGTGTATGGAGGAGAGAAGATAATATAATATATAATGGCCAGTCTTCGCGAACGAAGATTTGGGGAAAGGTCTTTTACCTTTCCAGCCTGCGCAATGGATTTTTTAGGTGAGACACAGCCTGCGCTGAACTGAGCCCACCCTTTAATCCTAAGGTTCATCTGCCGGGGCCAAGCAAGCTTGGACAATGGCAGTGAGGTCCTCAGGACGTAGGTTTGTTTTAGAGTGACCTTCTCATAGATGGATGGCCTCACAGGGCTAACGAGCTACCATCTGCCCGGGGGACTTGGGATTTGAACCCGTGGTCGCAGCAGTGAGAGTCCTGCATGCTAACCACTAGGCCACCAGGGGTCCCCTAAGAGGAGAGAAGATAGTATATCCACAATTACCTTTCTGTTGTGGGTTTGGTTTTGATTTTTTTTCCCTAGAGATTTCCAGAACTTGACTGAAATTTTAAAAAAGAAATTGTACAGATTTATTAAGCTGTTCACAGCAGACTTCACTCACCCTTTCTGTGGACTTGTCTTAATGAGTTTGGCTTCTTCCCTTTCCTTTAAATAGCACAGATAACCATTGTTTTTGCCAGCCTGCAAGTGCTTTCTTATTCACTTGCTGCCTGCCTGCCTGCCCACAGGAATGGGGCTAGAAGCACCCCTTGCCAAGCAAGCAGAATATTCCAGTGCAGCCCTGCAACCTTGGATGGGCCTCAGGATGAGACTGAAATGGTATTTGCAGCTAATGCTGCCACCACCTGGCAGCTCGTTCCCAGTCTATATTTAATTCATCCCCCCAGGCATCACTACAGTGAAGAGCAAGAGCTCCACTCCATAATCACACTACCTGATAAGAGATGGAGCTTGCTCCAGAGGGAGAAAAGATAAAGGCAGGAGTTTCACACTCAAAGCCAAGCCTGGTGTCTGTATGGATAAAGTCTAGAAAGTGTGTGTCAGCTTGCCAGCCAGCTGGGAAACACAACTGTCTGCTCAACTTTAATACCGAAATCTTCACAGGTCTTATTACTTTTGACCTCTGGGTAAGTGATTTGTTCAACAGTCCTCCAAGGGAGGCTGGGGGGCCTCCACTCTCTGCAGCAGGATGGACCAAAATGCAAAAAACAAGAACAGTTCTCTGGCCTCTTCATGTCTGAAATACTAAAGCAAACCATAAGCCAAGGCTGTGGAAAGAAAGACAAAAAAACAGGAGTGACCAAATAAATGCTATCTAAATTTTGAACTGTTCCCTATACCAGAAAAAAAAGCCAAACCTCTTTCACTGTCCTTTAATTCTTGAGAACAGTTTATTTCTGTCTTTTGGAAGAAATGAATGCTGTCAGCTCTCTGCGTAGTAATTTGATGATGACACAGGACTTCAGGGAGTCCGTGAAACTTCAAAGGTCAGACTTCTGCTCTCAGTTACACCACTGAAATGCTGTAATGAGACTTTTGAAATCAGTGCAACTATGTTGAATTTGGACAGGTAAAGTTCTGGGGGATCCAAGTCAGCAGAAAAACTTTAGAGGATTTGCTTTATTCTAGACAACAAAGTTTTTAGTGAGTGAATAATTTGTGGGAATAACCCAACATCAGTATGGAGTCATCTTGTCTTTGAAATGTGATTTTAGACTGCTATTGGAGGTAATGCTGGATAGTGTTGAAGTGGTCGTCTCCAAAACACTAATGCATTGGAAGGAAGGAGACTAACTGTATTAGAGAAATAAATAGCAGAAAAGTTGTGATATTTTTGATTTTAGAGTTGGTAATTGAAGCCTTTCATTTCTGCGGAGGGCGGCTAGGTTCTGAGAATAGCTTTTCCCTGAAATTTCTGATCTCATCTTGCAAGCAGGGGGTTTTCAGGAAGGGATTGTTCTCAAGGAGTATGGACACACCACCTTCTGCAAACAGTGAAAAGTTGGAAGAACACATTATTTTCATTATTTCCCCTAGTTAGCTATAGAGGGGAAAATTGTGTGTTTTCATACACACTCACTCTCTCTAAAGTAGGTTAACCCTGTAGAAGACCAGGCACATCCTTAGGAATCTAAATAAATGCCTTGTAGAGCTCAGTTATAAGTTGGAAGAATGAGAACACAGGACAAGGAGCCATGGATTTCTGTGTTTCAGATCTGGGCTTGACACTGATAGACTGACACATTGTCAGGTCTCTGAGTCTTGCTGCCTTGGGATCCTGGCTATGATGAGAAGACCAAGTAGCTGTAAAACTGTATTGTAAATGGAAAGCATTGTCACTCCTAAGCATTGCTTTGGTGCTGGGAACTTGTATGGCTGCTTTGTTTCAACACAGTAGAAGCTCCTGAAAGTCTGATTTGATCTAGAAATGATCATTAAGCTTTGAGCACAGAAAAAGGTGAAAAGGATGTGGATGGGTTGATCTAGGGAGGGTTGCAGTGTCAGGCTGAGTCTTTAGCATGATGGTGGGTATTGGGTATTAGAGTTACCAGGTCAGATGGTTTTATGCATTCCCTGGGATCTCCATTTGGAAAACATGACTTCATTAGTGTCAATGCTCACTGGTGAAACTGAGAGCAGAGTTGGGTTCACAGCAGTTGTGGCTTCTTGGAAGTTTGAGTTGTTCTTTTCTAAAGCTAAGATGCCATCAAGAGCTCCTTCGGACCTTTCTTACAGCACACTGATAACCAGTGCACCAGGGAGCCAGTACCGGGCAGATCAGTCTGTCCTCATGGTCACCTGCCCATAGTAGGACAAATTGAGCCTGTTCTCTCATTCCCTTAGGTATGGTAAGTACAGAAAAGGGAGGCAGCGCTGGCCTGTTCTGTTGGATCATGTTCTCAGTAATTGATCTGTTCCCTTCCCAGTGGTTCTTTTGAAGGTTGCACATGCTTTAATTATGTATGCATGTCCTGTCAATGCATATTAATTGTGTTACGCTTCTCCTCTGCAGAGGGAAACCCTCCCATGGCCGAAGTGTAACTAATGATGCCAAACCTTCTCTGGAGGCGTGTGGTTGTTTATTTTGTTTTGTTTCAATACAGCCCTTCACCCCCTACTCCTTCCCTCTTCAGATGGAGTTGATTGGACCCTGCTCTAAGCCAGTGATTGTGGTTTCCCTCACATTCAGTTTTTGTGACTAACCTGGTTCCTGTCTTTGGTTTTTTTGGGTGTCGCCGTCTGTGCTGTGGCCGTGTGCTCACTTGCATGCAGTTGAGGAAAGGGCCTCCGGTGCCTCCGCCTCCAAAAGTCACCCCCTCCAAGGAGATCAAGCAGGAGAACATCATCAGTCTGTTTGATGACAATTTTGTCCCTGAGATAAGTGTGACAACCCCTTCGCAGGTTAGCTGCTATGCCCTGCCTAATTTTTGTCTGCCTCTGAACATTTCCTTTCAACCTTTTTTCTCTTTGGAGGTGTTAAGTCATGAAACCTGGTCAGGTAAAGGAGGAAAGGAAGCTCAGCATTGGACCTTGGAAAGCAGTGGGTTAGATAGGAGGCTACCTTAAAGGGGAGGGTGGCTAGAAGGAAGCCTTAAATAACACACTGTCCTTTGAGAGCTTTCATTCATAGAAGAAACAGGAGAAATGCAGCTGGTCAAGATGCCAGAAAGTAATCACTGCGTTTGTTCAGCAGCAATGCACATGGATTACAGCTGTCTTCATATCCAATGATATGCTCTCTCCACACTCACTAATTCCGAGTGTGGATGAAGCATGTTTTTTCTGCTCATGTATGGCCCTAACTGCTGACCCAGGTATCTCTACCAGAAGAAGGCAGTTTTGTGCTCTTTATGCCTTTACACATGAGTTTTGTGGCTTAAAGCCCACCCCTGCCTAGGAAGGACCAACAGGAATTGCATGAAGTTCTCTTGGCAAAGAATAGAGGCCTGCAGTTAGATGGGCCTGCTGTTAAGTTAGGACTGCTTACACAGTGTGTCAGTATTTCTTGTCAGGTGGCACCTTTTTAAGCCCTGAAAAAGGAAAAACATTTTCAAATTATATATTTTTCCTCTTCATTTTGCCTTTTATTTACATCATTGCCAGAGAGGATGCCCAGGTAGGGAGTTCTGTGTTGGATCTAGGCGAATGGCAGTCCTTATGTATGTAAAAGCCTGACCAGATTTCTGGCTGTATCATGAAATACCTGCATATACTTTATATATTTATATATATATGTGTACATGTATATATATTTTTCTCCCTAAATGCTTGTTAAAGCACAAATAATGTCTCTATTAGTGCTCATCTGTGACTCATTCCCTAACTTCTCTTCACATCATGCTGCTCCATTGCCTCTGGTTTGCCACCTTCCACCCATCTGCTGATGAGCAGAGATGAAGTGGGGAGGGAAGGAAGTCCCTGTCAGATTTTGCATTGCAGAGCGGAGAGATGATTTGACATCAGTGTTGGAAGGTGGGGACCACAGGCAGCTGAGCAACACTCTATCATTTTCTGTGCTTCCTTCTCCTGTATTGTAGTGGACAGCTCTGTCTGCTCCATGGTTTGTATCATGTATTTCCATGTGAATGCCAGCCCCTTAGTCAGACGTGCTCTTCTGCACCTGGTCAGTGCTCTGACCCAGGGTGGCATTTGCTGTGACTTTCAATTAGATGGTAGTTCCGAGGGAGGACTCTGACTGCCAAAACAATCTTCACTGAAGTACCCAACAGCTCCTACCACTCAGTGTGTTGCCCAGGGCTGTTCCTGTCAGATGTCTTAGTTCCAATGAGCTGTCTTGTGGAAGATCTGGATAAAGATGAGGGGTGCTAGCCCTTGCATTTAAATCTTGAATGGCAGGTAAGGCTATTCCATGATTGCAGCCTTTGATGTATCACTACCAAATGAAACTAAAGATTGGGTTTGGAACCGCTCTGATGGGTAGCTTGGATGTGCTGGAAGAGCATAGTAGAATGCCAGTTGGTTTTTGCATACTGGTCAGGGTTTATTATTGGGAGATGAGAGAGCTTGATTCCTTGTCCTCATCCTTGTGGATGCCAAAAAGACGCATTCATACGGGAGAGAAACATCTCTGAGAGAACTGGAGTAAGAGGAAACTAGAGGAGGTGAAAATGATGGTGGTGTTGGTAGTATTCAGGGAACTTCTCTTAAATAGTGTGTCTTGCTACTTTCCAGAAGTTTTTCCATTGTGGGGCTGAAGCAGTAAGGCCAGTCTCCTAAGAGATCAGAGGAAACAGGGGCAAATCTTCCTGACTTCCTGGAGAGAGCAGCTTCCTCTGAAGCAGAGCAGAAAGGAGTGTCTTGTAGTGGTTAGATTAAATCTAAAACACGAAAGTGATAGTCAAGTTTTGAATACTAATGACTCGTGTCCTCTGTAGTGACTGTTTTATTAATGGCAATCAGAAAAAGGGACCATCATTGTCCTTAGGTAGAGCATTAATCACTCAAAGAGAGTTATGCTGCTGAAATTGTAGAGAGTAGCAAAGCTTCTCAAATTTATACTTTTTCAGAAGACTTGTGTGTGTATATTTCTGGGTTGCCCAGAAATGGAAACCATTGAAAATGGCATTTTTGAACTTGGAAGGGATTCAAACCTCTTACTAGGATGAGCTGCCGTATTTTGTGTTTCTGTCTCAGAAGGCAGGAGGAAATTAGGAGCTTTGGTAGTTAGCTCTGAGATCTCCCAGACTTGCCTTCCAGCAAGTGGTTTTGTCCCTGGATTTTTGTTCCTGAGATAGATTGTATAGGTGGCAGCTCTTTCGCATGTATTTGAGGGAGTCAGTCTTGGTCTGTCAGTACAAAGGCAGTTGGATGAGCTGTGAGGAATAGATATAAATAGAAGAACAGCCTTTCTGACTTGGCAGTGGCAGTGATCCTTTCGACCACAGCAGGTTAGGTGCTTACACCACGTCAGTTCATTTGGCCAAGTGAGATGATGAATGAGTCCTGTGGAAAAGGCTCAGATTTGGTTTACAGTGGCACCCTGTGCTACCTGCTTGTGTTTGTAGGATGCAGACAGTCAGGAGTCACATCAGGTGTTTGCATTGCCACCATGTCTTCTGCGCTTGCAGCTTTAGCTCTGGGATATCACATGCCCTCCCTGTACTGTGCACGCGCGTGTGTCTAATGCTCGTACTGCTTTTCTTCCTCACTGCTGCCAAGTTTGATGCCCCTGGGCCCTTCCAGGAGGGAGCCAGCCTGTTGGATCTGGATTTTGATCCCATTAAACCAGATGCCACTGTGGGGAAGACCCCCACACCCGCCTCCCAGGTTGGTTCTTATCACCATTCCTTCTCCCTTTGTAACTGACTTGTTGCCATGTGTGTTGTGACTTGCAGTCACCTGAATGATAATGTGGACCCGAGCTGTGGGTGGCTGGGCCTTACGTGTGGGAGCCCAGACCTGGGCACTAGAGGTAGGCACCTTGGTCTTCTCTGCTGGATGTGCAAGTCCAGTGAGAATCAGATGGCTACTAGCCTGGCCACAGTCTGGCACTAGGTGTTTGTGGGATGCTTGTGCTTTGCTCTTATGATCTACTGATTGACACCTCATTCAACTTAATGTATGTCCCTTCTTAGTTTAGCATCCCCTGTCTGCTACATGGATTTAAACTGTAACTCCATGGATGAGTTTTCGGCCTGAGTTCTGTGCTCCTGTTGTAAATTGCTCTCTAAGGGATTTTTAATTAACAGACACTTTGATAATCTGAGTGACTTAATGAATAAAGCTGTAGATGGATATTCAAGTGATGTGAAGCCCTTCTTTTTCTGTGTGTAACATAGCCTGTGTTCTTAGTTAAGAAGTAGCTTCCTCCTTGGTCACAGTGCTGCACAGTGTGGTATCAAAAAGCCCTAATTCTGGTCTGACCTGTAACTGGTCCTGTCCACCATCAGAGGCAGGTGGACTGCACTTCATTTCATGTCTAAAGGGTTGGAGGCTTTGAAATGCATCCTGAATTTGGTTGTTGTCCTCACTGAGACTTTACATTTAATATGTACAGACTGCTTATTTTTTGTGGATGCCATTAAAATTTGTAATAAACATAATTGGGATGTTTACTGTATTTCTCATGTCAAGTAGGTCTGTATGGCACAGACTTTTGTAGGAATAAGACCTCTTTTATTAAAGAGATTGAACATTAGGCATTTGATTCTCCTAAATTAAAATACTGTACCTGCAAGATAGTAGTTATCATCATAACTTGATATACGACAATATATCAAGCTACCCCTTTTTGGAACTTTAAGTGGGCAGATGGGCATTTTTTGTCTACTTGCCTTACAGAACAAACTGCAAGATAAATTTACAGGATGAGCTTTTTTTTAGATTTATTTACTAGAATTTTTTTTCTGAATCACCAGTTATAGCTTGGATAATTGGTTATACTGACATAGGATATGAGTATAAATTAGACTTAAAATGAAATTATTTGTTACCCTTTCAGCAAGCAACAAATATTACACTAAATCGGTTTTCCAAAACTGCTCAGCAATTGAATATTTGGTGTTCTAATGTAATTATTATTAGCTTCAGAAGTCAGTAAAAGAAAGTCTGAAATTGATAATTTCTAATGGTAACCAAACTATAAAACCTAGTGAAAACCACCTAGTTATCAAAGCAGTCAGATTTATTTCCTATAGGGTGAGCAGTATGGCAAAGAGGTTAAGATATTTCACTGTTGATCCAAAGACACCATAGAATGTTAAGGGATTGGAAGGGAACTTAAAGGTCATCTAGTGCCAATGCCACGTGCCGTGCGCAGAGACACTTCGCACTTGATCAGGTTGCTCAAGGCCTTATCCAGCCTGGCCTTGAAAGCTGCCAGGGTTGGGACACCAGTTGATGTCTTGTTCTGAAATCATGCTAACTCTGTTGGGTGTAGATATATGGGGAAACACTTAACCCTAATGGGCCACAAACTCGTGAGTTTGGTTTGGTTTTTTTGTTTGTTTGATTGTTTTTTTTTTTCTGACTGTGTGATCTGCCACTGATAACTGAATGTGGCTTGACTGTCTCCCTTCATACCAGAGGTAGAAAAAACCCTTACTCAAGTGCCTTGGTGCTTAGATATGAATATGCAGTGGGGAGGGGTGTATGTATTCAAGTAGTAACAAATATTTCAAAACATGCAGAGAAAAGTGCTGTTGAATGTGTATGTCTGCTTCAGTCTGATCAGCGTCTGTAATGTTTGTACTCACTGAAATAATCATGTATAAACATGTTTTATTTTTGTTGCTCTTTGACATGCTTAGTCTTTACCTTGGGATTTATGGGAGGTAAGAAATTCATATGGCTTTCATCTCTCATCATGTACTGTTCACATGCCGATGCCATCTCTGTTTGCATACCTGTCTCCTTTCCCTCACCATTTTTCCTTTCTGCACACCCCGAATCAAAGTTGCTATATGTGCTGCTGAATGCACTTATGCGCCATCTGGGAAGCCCCAGGGGCAACCATGGGACATGTTTGAAAGTCAAGTCTGGGACTCTAAAACTTATGACTCTACCCGTGCACAAACCCATTGCTTTTTCTTGCTAACTCACTCATCTTTCTCTTGGCATAATGCTGTGACTTTCACCTCATACTTAATATCGCTGCGGCATCATACTCACTCTCTACAACACAGTATTTCCTAAATTCTGTACATCCCGTTGGTCTTGTGTGCAATGCATAACTATCTCAGCTGCCCCTCATCATTACTGCCTGTACCACTGGGTATGTACACATCTGGAATTATCTGTGGTGTTTCCTGTTCATTGACTGTCATTGTCAGAAAGGCTGTGAATTAGCTCCCCCTGTGTCTACACTGAAAGTTAGGTGCAGGCCCAAGACTCACCTGGCATCTGCCTCAACCTCAATTTGAAGCTCGCTGACAAGGGAGACCCTACACATGCTCTGCATCTGAACTGAAACCAGACCCTCATTTATGCCCTCTATATCCATCTGGTCAGGGAAGGTCTCAGGTTGCTGCACCTTAGCGCTTTGTGAGATATTTCAAGCATAACTACTTTTTAGTCCCTCTGGACCAACAGCCAGCAGTGTGGACAGAAAACACTCGATCTGGGCACTCAAGCTTGCTGCTTGAGCTGGCTGTATCCAGTGTGTGAGCTTACAGCCTTGGCTTATGCTGGGGAATTGAGTCCTACCAACCTTTCCATTTCCCAGGGCCAGATCACCACCTAGAGTGAGTACTTGGGAGGGCATGACTTAGCCGTGACTGAGAGCCTGGCCTAAGGACTCCCTGTGGCTGGTACTCTCCTTCACATGAGCTTGGGTGATGTTGAGGAAGAGGTTTCCCTTGTGTGTTTTATCAGCCATCAGTGTTTAACACCTGTCATTCCCCTGTATGTGCATTGTCAGTCTGTCTTTGTAAGAGAGGAAAGGCTGGTTTAGCAAGGAAAAATCTTCAAGTGGATGGGCAGGGGTGAGGTATGACTGTTTCTGATTGAGCTGTACATACAGTCTTGGGTGTAAAAAGTGTTAGTGTCTTGGGCCATTACTCCCTTCCTGGAAACTGATTTCACCCAAAGGACAATTTACTCAACCAGGGAATGCTACTAGTCAAGGTGTTCTCACCATACCAATTCTCACCTTGGCATACCATATATGATCAAAAAGCAGAGTTCCCTATAGCTGGGGAATTCTCCTCTTCAAGCTTTCTGAAGTGTTTTTGCTGTTGATGAATCATAGAATCATAGAATGAGCCGGGTTGGAAGGGACCTCTGAGATCATCAAGTCCAACCCTTGATCCAACACCACCACAGTTACTAAACCATGGCACTAAGTGCCACATCCAGTCTCATCTTAAAAACCTTCAGGGACGAAGAATCCACCACTTCCCTGGGCAGCCCATTCCAATGCCTGATTACCCTCTCTGTAAAGAATTTCTTCCTAATATCCAACCTAAACCTCACCTGCCACAGCTCAAGACCAGGCCCTCTTGTCTTACTGATAGTTGCCTGGGAGAAGAGACCAACCCCCACCTGGCTACAACCTCCTGTCGGGGAGTTGTAGAGAATGATGAGGTCTCCCCTGAGCCTCCTCTTCTCCAGGCTGAACAACCCCAGCTCTCTCAGCCTCTCCTCATAGGATTTGTGCTCGAGTCCCTTCACCAGCCTTGTTGCTCTTTTCTGGACCTGCTCCAGCACCTCAATATCCTTCCTGAACTGAGGGGCCCAGAACTGGACACAGTACTCCAGGTGTGGCCTCACCAGTGCTGAGTACAGGGGGTGAATCACTTCCCTGGACCTGTTGGCCACACTGTTCCCGATACAGGCCTGGATGCCATCAGCCTTCTTGGCCACCTGGGCACACTGCTGGCTCATGTTCAGCTTCCTGTCAATCCAAACTCCCAGGTCCCTTTCTGCCTGGCTGCTCTCCAGCCACTCTGTGCCCTGCCTGTAGCACTGCATGGGGTTGTTGTGGCCAAAGTGCAGGACCCGGCACTTGGCCTTGTTGAACCTCATCCCGTTGGAATCAGCCCAACTCTCCAGCTTGTCCAGGTCCCTCTGCAGAGCCCTCCTGCCTTCCAGCTGATCGACACTCCCCCCCAGCTTAGTGTCATCTGCAAATTTGCTAATGAGAGGAGACTTGTTGTATGGTTATGTAGTCCCATAGACCAAGAGGTTAACAACTGCATAGAAACTTGAATGCAGCTGAGCTTGCTTAGTTCTGCAGACTGGAAAACTTGCATTTAGTGTGTATGATGCTGCTATTGGAATAAGCCAAGCTTTCAAACCTGGTAACAGCAGTGAGCAATTCTTCTTCTCCCTGTGGTATCTTTCCATGACTGTAAATGCTTTTATAGGCCTTGGGATGCCCCACAGGTATATAAAATAGAAAAATTAGTAGCTGAAATGTTGAAATGCATTAATTTGGTTCAGTTTCTCTGATTATTAAATACTGTTTTTGCAAATTAGCTGCTTTTAAGAAAAAATCCCTCATGCTGAGCTCCTTTTCACTTGTCCACATAAAACACATGCTTGGCCAGATAGAGTTGGCCTGGCATCAGTCCCAATTCCAGTTTCACTGAATCCAAATAAAAAGCAACCTGGGAGTGAATCCAATTACACAGGAGAAGCCTTTGTAGCATTTCATATGCATATATTTGCCTTAGCACTACCAAAGCTGCAGAGGGAATCCTCTGTTGGATGGGAACAGCTTTGCTCTTTGTCATGTGTTCTGGCAGTATAGGCCTGTGGACGTAGTGATGGGGAGACATGAGGAAGCATATGATACGAGAGGAAAGTATGTGTTAGATGACATCACTGGAGCAGCTGAACGTATAGTAATAGATTTTTATCAAATCAAGGATATATTTCTTTATTGTTGCTGCTATTAAAATACTACTTGGAGCACTGTGCCAATGCATGTCTAGTAGCCAGATGGGTGTATATTTAAGGGTTACCATGGTCATTGCTTTTCACTGGGCTTTTTTAAGGTTGGGACTATGAGAATTGCAACGTTAAGGAATCTGGACAATGTCTTGTTTTGAAATTATTGTATTCAGGGGTACATATGTTGTGTTTTAACTGCAGCTGAAAACTAAGCACCATTTCCCTGACAGCATATTTCCCTCCCCTTGATGGGAGGGGGTAGAGAATTGGAAGGGTAAAAGTAAGAAAACTTGTGGGTCGAGATGAGAATAGCTTGATTCAAATAAAAAAATAATAATCAATTATCATGTAAAGGAAAATAACAATAAGAGAGAAATAGAACTCAAGAAAAACAAGTGATGCAAATAAAGAACAATTGCTCATCACCACTGATGCCCAGCCCATTCCTGAGTAGTGACCCTTGGCCAGCTTTACCTCTAGTTTATATACTGAGCATGATGACATGTGATATGGAATATCCCTTCAGCCAGTTTGGGTCACCTGTCCTGGCTTTGTCCCCTCCCAGCTTCTTGTGCCCCGCAGGCTCCTCGCTGTCAGAGCATCATGAGAAGCTGAAAACTCCTTGACTTAGTGTAGGCACTGGCAGCAATAACTAAAACATCAGTGGGTTATCAACTCTACTCTCATCCTAAATTCAAAACATGGCCCTGTACCTGCTATTAGGAAGAAAATAACCTGTATCCCAGCTGAACCAGGACATGTTTATCAAATGTATGAGGCATGTAGGCATACTAAAGCTGGTTATTCCCATGTATTAAAAATGGCAAATCTTGGGAGTCTTTCCAGATGCTGCCTGACCCATCTCCCAGTGGGCTGATCTACAACATTGATGCTACCAGATGCAACATACTTCCTGCATTGCTGCAATTTCTGGGAGGGGCAAATGAATATCTTTAGTTTTGTGTTAAAACAGAGTTAATGTCACATTGATGCTGGGTCCAGACTAAGTTCCAAATCTGAACACATTACTACCATGCTCTTCTGTTTCTGGGAGGTGGCAAGTGCTTAAATATTCTGTAATTGTGTCCTTGGAAGTAGCTTATTGAGAGATCCTTGTACTTTGGCATGCAAGAGAACTTGTATTCACGTACAAGTGGGCAATCTAGATGTAATAGTAGATACTGTGCATGTGCAAAGTAGGTCTGCAGTTTAAATCCCGAAAAGAAAGAGATGCACGAAATTTTTGGAGTTTCATTGATTTCCTGCTGTGAGCCTGGAGTGAGGGAATTCAGGCAATTCAGGCTATGTGGTGATTTCTATGGGTTGCAGAGAAAGAGGGAGGAAGAAACGTAGCCAGACCCTGCAATGTCTCGCCTGTTTGCAGCAGATGGCAGCAGGCAGCAGCAGAGCACTTGGGCAGGCTGGCTGCACGTTGCTGCTCACACATGTAGCTGGAATGAGAATAACGTCCCACCAGGATAACTTTTGTATTGCAGCCTGCAGAAGCAGCCCATGCAGGAGCTGAAGCAGCTGGATCAGAAGCAGCAGGTGGAGCTGAAACATCTAAAACTGAAGCTGACTCAGGATCGGTAAATACCTCAAGGGACAGCAGTCCCTTTTCTCCATCACATCCCTTTGTTATACAGAAGATGTGGGAGACTGGGTTGGGAAAAGAGCTGCATAGCTTGGAAAAGCACATCCCTGCCCCCTGAGGAGTTACAATGCTCTTATTCAGAGGCTTAGTTGTTGCATTTTATCTGTGCAGTGCTTAGAGAGAAGTTCTGCTGGAAGACTCACTAAAAGAATTGTCCCTTCACCCATCCTGTGAAGCCAGTCCACAGCCCATGCTGTCCTAAGCTTGTGTTGTCTGCTGGATTCCCCCTTGCTTGCCATTTACTTTACCTGCCCTGTCCTGTGGGCTCTGCCTATGTCCCCTGAATATCCAGGCTTCCTCTTTCTTTGGTGACACTGCCACCTTTTTAGGGGACTGGAGTAGGTCCCAACTCATGGCAGCTTGGTTCTTATAGGCTGTTGCATGTGAGTTGTCTGTTCCACAAGGGCTCTTTAAGAATGCATTATGACCACAGCAAATGGGAAATGCTGGGCATTATGGTCCCAGAAAAACTATAAATCATCTCTGCCTTCCTGCAGCCTTAGGCAGAGGAAGACAGCAGTCACCAGTCCTGTTTTCTCACTACTGTCCTCTGGGGTCTTTTTGTCACTGTCTGGTGTGCTGGGAAAACCCACTGAAGCCATGGGATGGTTGGGATGTGGATCCTCCAAGATGGACTTGGAGCTTCAGTTTTGGATTCTCTTTTCTCAATGGCTTTTTTCCTTCCTTGGCTGCCACTGCCTACCAGACCTCTCTACCTGCTGTTGTTGTGGAAACTTTCCCTGCAACTGTCAATGGCACTGTGGAAGCAGGTGCTTCATCTGAAAGAGCTGACATGCCCCCAGGATTTCTGTTCAAGGTGAGTATGTGGTGGTGGGGCATTGAGTTCCTGGCGATTATCTTTTCTTTCCTGTAATGAATTAGTTGCTTTCACTCAGCATGTCCATGGGCTATGCCTCATTAAAAGGCAGAAAGGAAGTTGAAGGAGAGATACACCTTCCTCAGTGCAGCTTCATGCTGTTCCAAATGTTTCAAAGGACTGTGTAAGAGCATCAGCATCTAAAGGTGTTACTGTGCTGTGTAGAAAAACCCCTTCTCTCTGCTGCAGTTGGTTTTGTCTTGGTGGTGTGGTAGTGTCAGTCACAGACTCTGGATAGTGGATAAAAAGTTGTGTTCTCAGCTGAAAAAGTTAAGCTTTAGTGCAAGTAGTAATTGGAGAAGAGTTGGAAACAGCAGCAGAAACAGAAGACTGTGTTTGGAGAAATGAGAAAGCCAGGATGAACAGAGAAGAATAAAGGAGTAGGAAGGGAAGTTGGGTGGATGTTCTGAATATGCCGAAGCAGCTTTTTTTTCAAAGGTGTGGAGGAAGGAGCGATTCTGGATGAGGATATGCCACAAATGTAATGTGCATAGTGGAATATGGTAGGAAGACAGCATAGGTGTATCATGCCCTGAAAAGTGAGAAATGACAGCCTCCTGCTATAGGAGTGCTTTTCTCTGCTTTAGTCATGTCCACTGTTTTTTTTAAAATCAGAAGAATGGCAAAACCCTGATGAACAATAGGAAGCTCATAACATTTAGGCTGGTTACAGGTAGTATTATGGGCTGTAGTGGTCAAAGTGGAGAGCTGTGGTTTGAAGTAGAAAAGCTGTAACACAGATGTTGAAAGGCATTAGGCTGAATACCAAAGAGAAAACATGGATATTATCATCCAAACTAATACTCTTTCCTACATTTCCTCTCCCTGCTTGCTGTGACAGAGGTGGGAAGCTATGATCTCTAATAGTCTTGCAGTCCAGCTGCAGAAAGAATACAGGGCACGATTCAAGTGGACACAGGCTTTCTACCCTGTGAGGTTTTTGTGCCCACACCAGGAGAATTCAACCCTCCTAGAGGACAGGGAGGTGCTGATACATAACAAGTTGCATAAGACTCACCAAGATGCTGTTGTGGCCAAGGAGAGCTGCATGCCAGGCATGAACAAGCCTGTAGTCACTAAATTAAGGGAAGCAGTTATTCCCCTGGATGTGACATTTGCGATCAAAGCTTGCCCTACATTAAGCATCAGGTTGGATCAGGTGGCCTCGAAATGTGCTTTCCAACCTGAATCATCCAATGAATCAATGAAGAGGAAAGCCTTGTCACCTGTTATGGAGCTGGGTGAGAGAAGGCTGGGCTCACCTACCTCTCCTCTCCCTGTAGGTCCAGGCCATGCACGATTACACCGCCACCGACAGTGATGAGCTGCAGCTGAAGGCCGGGGATGTGGTGCTTGTGATTCCATTTGAGAACCCTGAGGAGCAGGTGAGTGGGGAAGATGGGGTGTGAGCCTGACCCATGTGGAGCCAATGGGGTTTCCAGAGCTGCTTCTTTATTCACTAACAGTCGGCTGGCTGGATGCAGAGCCATTAGTTTGTGGCTGGGAGCTGGCAAGAAACCAGTTGTCCTTGAGCTTGAGATTGGCTTCCTGCAACAAAGGGGAGGACTCTGCTTGTTATTGAAAAGTGGAGACATTATCCTACATAAAACATATGGAGTAGCCATGGGTTCCTGTCCCTGTCAGAACATTTGAGCCAATACTATGGCTCTCTTGATCAGGGAGCCCAACAGAGCCCATATTTTGCCTCCTCACTGCCCCTTAAGTTGATGCACATTCTCTGTGATCACTGAAGTGCAGACTGTGGCATTGAAAGGAGTGATCCACACTTTATGATGATGTTTTCTCCTGTTTTGAGAACTGTTGGAGCTCCAAGAAAGCAGCTGGCGTTGGATGATGGCTTATACTTCACCGTAGCAATGGTTGTTTCCAAACAACTGTGTTTGGTCAGGAGATGGCAGCAGAATCAAAGGCTGGCACAGGTGTCTCAGCCCTGGAGAACAGTCTTGCTGCCCATCTTCAACATGAATTTAATTGGACATGTTTTTCTTTGAGTTATTTCTGAAAGCTTTGACTAAGTCCTCCTCACTTGCTGTGTTTGAGGGGCACCCAGCTGATAATCTGCAGCAGCTTTACTACTGCCACTGAGAGAGATGGTGATTTTATAAAATTCATGCACACATCTCCAGGTTTTTGTTTGGAAAAGAAACAAAATTCTCCAAATTGATTCAGCAGTCATCAGCTCTTTGGGTTTGGCCAAGTCCAGACAAGATCTGGATTCTACAAGGGATAAAGGGAAGGTGAGGTAGTTCACTACCTCAGAAGATGTGGATCCTCTGTTGGCTCTGTGAATTATGGAGGCAGATCATGCTGATGCCTGTGAAATGGAGCTATAATCTGCCAACAGTTCCCACAGAGCTAGGGGGGAAGGGCTCTTTGGGGAACACACAGTGGTTCCTTCTGGAGACAAGACTCTTCACTGAGTGGAACTGCCCTGCAAAAGCATTTCTTTCTCAGAAAGCTTTCTGGATGGGAAAAGACTGACAGCTCCCCTAGTTTCTGTGGTAGGAGTTGGCGTTTGTGGAGCAGTTTTTCAACGCCCTGTGTTTGCACTCTAGCTGGATGTGGGTGCAACAGCCATGAACTCGAGACTCTCCAAGCTGCAGAGGGTGAGCTCTGAGTGTTGCTAACATAACACTGTAGCTGCACTGAAGCCCCTTAACCCTTCTACAGTGCATCCTGTGCTACAGCTCATTTCCCTAACCTCAAACATCTCCAGCCAGAAAATGCTGGCTGTTAACATGTGCATGAACTGTGCAGGTGAGTGGAGGAAGCTTAGGATGATAGACTGTGGTCCATGTCCCCATCTTGCAGCTTAGGTATCAGTTTGTGGATATGTCATCCAGGCCTGGATTCATCTCTCTTGATAGAAGAAAGGGTTGAGGGCAGCAGTGCTTCTAAGCTGGCACTTAAGTGCCATGATTTAAAATCGTCAGGGCTCAGTCTGGGTCCTTGTGTCTAATCCCTACAGCTGAGAAGACCCTTGATAGCAGGATGTGGTGGGAGTGATGCATGCTGTATGGCACAGATGCTATGTGCAAATGGATGAGCTTTTGTGCTTGGCGTGCTGTGAGCTGGAAGCTGCCTTCCAGACACTTGGGCCCAATGTCTTCTGCCTAGTTGTTTGTCTTCCTGATTTATAGCATGTCAATCCTCCCACAACCCCTGCAGCTGGCTGCTGCAGATGGGCTCCCATCTCATGCCATTCTCATGACATCTCCTGAATGTTCAAATCTAAGGCAGCAGCAAGGACTAAGTGAACTTGCAGGCACCCAGAGCTATGCAGCTCTTTTGCCTCATGCTGCACCCTTAACCCATAGGCTGCCCCACTGCAAATGGCTCACGAGAGGGTACATTTGCATGCTGAAGAGGTGCTTCCGTGGTGGCAGCTCCAAGGCACGTGGAGAATAGGGTGGTTGCACACCTGAGCTGCAAGCAGCGCAGCCTTCCCACCTTGAATATCTTGTCTTCCTCACGTGCCTAGGATGGAGCAGAAATCTTGATGCTAGGCAGCCTGCAAGCAGAAGGTGAAAAGTCTGGTTCTCCTCATGAGCAGATTCTGCCAAGCAGGACTCCATTTGCGTCAGTGAAAATTCATCCGTGTTTGTAGATGTATAGGTTGGTGGCTAGGGAAGACCCTTCAGAGAGACCTTGAGTCTTAAATCATGTGTAGCCAAAGTTTGAGAGTTTTGCTGACCGCACTCTGCATCAAGCCCAACAGACTCCTGAGCTTCTCAGCTCCCAATTCTCATAGATCAGAATTTCAGCATAGCAAACAAGACTTATTTTGCCTGTACCAGCTCTAAAATGCCAGTTATCAGGTGCTCTGACTGGAGCAGGGGATGAGCACCTCCAGGGACTCATTCATCCTTTCCAGATACCTGTGCCCAAGATGAATGGGTTGAATTACACTCTGGACGTGCCTGTCACTTTTATGACTATGGAAAATGCTGGACCCCTCATGTTTAGATGGTGAAAGGTGAGATAGGTGATGCCCATCCTGTAGCTCTAGGGTCTCTTGGCAGAATTTCTCCTGCTTCAGTGGGTGTAAATTACAATATGTTTCTGTTACACTTCATTCTTTACAGTTTCACAGTGTCTGCACAGTCTGCGTCAAATTGGAGCTCTGGTGGGATGTAGCATTCTCTCCATTTAAAAGGGAACAAATGCATTTTTTCCTTCTTCCCCATTCTCCTCCTGGATTGTCTCCAAGCCAAATACAAGCATGGCTTTGATAATGCCTTGACACCTCCTTGGCCTGCACTCTGTAACAAAAATCCCTGCTCACATCTATCCCTTAGCATTTGATTTCTGTCTTCTCCTCCAGGATGAAGGATGGCTGATGGGTGTGAAGGAGTCTGACTGGATCCAGCATAAGGAACTTGACCAATGCCGAGGGGTTTTCCCAGAGAATTTCACAGAACGAGTGCAGTGAAAGCCCAAGCCCACCAGCTGCATTTCTGCTGGAAGAAAGCAAGTTTTCTGATAGATAATTGAAAAAGAACAATGGAAGGAAAAGAAGAGAGAATTTTAAAGGATCAGAAGCCTGAAAAAAAGGCAGCTTAAAGGCTGTGTTCTTCTCAAAGGGCAAGGTTTCAGAAGTAAATTGAAATTCGAAGCGTTATTGAAATATACACATATTAATAATAATAAAGCAATTCAGATACCCTCTTTCCCCTTTGGTTTAAACAGCATTTGAATTCAAAGGACTGATGCAGAAGCAACTCAGTGTGGTTCTCTAAATACTGCATTGACTGAATTGGTGAGATGTCAGCCTGATCCCTGGAAGGGCAGTATTTGTCTAACAGCTTGAGAGTAGAAGGTGCATTTGCTCTTGGCTGGGTTAATCTGTTTTGTCTTGAAGGTGACTTGCATGGCAACCATAAAAATTCAGCCTTCCCTACATGTTCAACCTACAGTAGGCCAGACTTTCTGTTATGCTGTTGAAAAAAAATACTTAGTGTATAGTGTTCACCAATACAATGTATGTGTGTGTGTGTATTTTATTTTCTTCCTTTAAAACAATGTTACACAAACTGTGATTTTTGTACGTGTAAAAATAGAAGAAACTACATGGAAAGGGCATGAAGAAGGTGAAATGTGTGAAGCTGTGCTCAGTCCAAAGTTCTTTCAAATGCAGACACTTAAATTCTCACAGTAGTGTTAGCCTGTGAAATCCTAAGGGGAATGGACAAATTTAAGAGGAGAAGCAAGGAAAAACAAACATGCCATTTGGATGTCTGTGAAATTTAGGAGAGGGAATCCTCTGACCCTCCCCCCTCAACCCTATAGGTGATTTCAGAAAAGCTTAGATTCATGTAGATGGAAGATAGCTCTAAAATCTACTGGTTAGAAAATTTGCTTTTAAAGGAAGAGATAAGGGAAGAATTATTTTTTTTTCTGTAAGAATATCTAAGAAAAAACACCGAGTTAAAAACAACTTGCTTTCTGTGTTTTTCATTGGCATTGTTTTTTGTGGAATTGTATTACTTATTTTCCTTTGAAGAGTTCTGTAAGTGAAATATCATTAGATCAGCTTTCTCCAGTGCTGTGCTGATGATCAAGTTAACCTCTATAAAAACTGGACTCTTGAAATGCTCGTTTAAAATGGCTGCGTGACTTCATGATATTTTAATGCATTAGAAAGGAAGGCACGAATATCAAAGTGTCAGTGTCAAGGAGACACTCTGCAGTCTAATACTGATGCTGAGTCCTTTCCTCTACCTTTCCTTTGCTTCTGTTTGTTTTTGAGTTTTGTTTTTTGAGTTCAGACAAGCAGATGACAAGGCGATTTCTAAGTGCATATTACACTTGTTAAAATAAGCCGGTCTGACTTTCCAAGACTCTAAAGTCCCACAAAGGTACTTTAAACTTTACTTGAATACTGATGCAGCTGGCAAGCAAGTCAGACTATTTTAATTTTTTATGGCTTCCCCTCTTGCCCCATGATTGTTTTGCCCTGAGGGATTTTTAACAGTGAGGTTACCTCCTGCTGCAAAAGGACAAGATTACTCTGAAATTATCTTTAGAACTGTTAGGAGTTGGCTTTTGTCAAAGCTGCACAAAATGCTGACAAAGACTACTGAAAAGCCCACTTTTTCCAATCTGTTTGGATTACTCATAGAACAATAGAAAAAACATTGTAGGATGAAAATTGTGTTTTTTAAAAACAATTAGTTCAGAGGGACTGATCTGATTTTGATTAGCAAATATATTCTTATAAATGCATGAATTGTTGGAGTTCCTCCTGCTTTCAGTTTGGAAGATGATCCATGCTAGCTATTTACAGCAATTAATAGATATCAAATCTGTTCTACATACCCAAATCCCTTCTCCTTTTTTCTTTTTTTTTTTTTTACTAAATGTGCAGGAATTTATTTTACATCACTGTTAAAAAGCCCAATCATATTTAGGAGTAACAGCTCACAATACAGAAGGACTGGACTCCACAAGTTGTAGTATGGTGAGCTGTTGCTTTAGAATACTGCCCTGTTTGAGATATGGTTTTTTTTCATCAGGGTTGTCTTTATTATTACTCTTTTTTTTTCCAAAATATCTATTTTTATGCATTGTGACTCCCATTACTCCTTTGAAGATTATTCATATAAAATATACATTTAAATATACATAGAAATATATATATAAAAAAGCGGGTTGATCCAATTAACAGAATGCTGTCAGCTTAAAATGTTTATTTTTATGCAAAACCTGTGGATAATAGCTTTCAGTTTTTTAAAAAAAGGACAAGATTCTAAGTACCAGAGCTGTGATTTTCTTCTTGTAGTAAGTGTTCTAGACCATTTAGAAAGCTGTGCTGATACCTAATTTATTGTGGGTTTTTTTAGCTGTTGTTGTTGTCCTCTGCTGTGTTTAAACCAGACGACTGTCCCAACAATGATCCTTGTAAGGCCTTTTCATTTTATTGGGCTTGCAAAGCAACTATCCAGTACTGTATTGTCCCTGCAGAAGCGGTAGCACTCTGCGAAAAAGGGATGTTGTTTTCAGGTCACGAGTGATGCTCCAATATTGCCAGTGGGGAGGGTGTTGTGCCTCTCTCCATTTGCTTCCCCCAACCCAAAAACCCCATCCCCAAACCCCTTTGTTTAGAGCAGGTTAGGGTGGGTTACCTGGATCTTGCATTGCTCACAGATAAGTGGTGTCAGCACATCTCAGTCAGATTCTGAAAATGCGGGATCAGACCCACAGTTTATAAATTGCCTTATGTGAGAGTAGGATGGCATAGCAGTAAGCTTGTAGATGGCAATGTTTTTTGGAACCAGGAGATGTATCTCCTGGGTCATGTTCAGCCTCCTGTAAACAGCCATGACTCCTCCCATTTTCAGTATTGTTACGTCTCCTAAATACCTTGATTCTGGTTGGTATTACCTGATGAAATGAATTTCCTGTCTTCTTTGGCTTAGGTCTGATTCAAATAGAAAGAGGGACAAGTAAGCTCCCAAGTAGGCTGTGCCCACAGTGGTTTTTCAGTTTGCGGGCTGAACTGAAAAATCTGAGGAAAAAAGTTGTAAGGGTGACCTGAGACAATTTTTTCCCCCATTTTCTCAGTGGAATGAAAAAGGGAAAAATTAAAACAAACAAACAAATCCTTTCATGCCAAAATGAAACATTCATTTCTAAGGTTGCATGTTGTGTCTTGGGCTGTAACAAATTGCTTTGAAGCAAAAATGTGAAACCTTCTGTTCTGAAAATGCTGAAAGAAAATGTTTTAATGTTAGTAGTCTTCTTACCTTTGCCTTTCTTCTTAATCTGATGACTGGTTACAGTTAATCCTAAACTGTATTTTTTGCGAATATATTGTCCACTGAAGAGAACCCAAAGAAGCCTATTGCCCAGTTCTGCTCCACTGACAGGCACACTGGACACATTTCAGGGAATACCTGGTATCTGGCCCAGCAAAGCTGCTGTTTCCCCATTTAATAATCTTCCACTTGATTGTTTTACTGGGTGAACAATAAAAGCATCTCTCATCCCGTGCCATTGACTGGTTTTGTAGCCTGGCTTAGAAAACATTCTTGCTCTGGTCTTAGTTTGGTCACAGATTTATGACTATAGATTTATGATACTACTCCAGTTTGAGCCTAATCCTGTTGTGCAGTGGGAATTATTGTTTGCCCAACTGATAAGAAAGAAATAAGGCATTGCTTTTTCTCCCTTTTTCTGTCTTAGCAGTGTCAGTAGTATATCTTTATTAGATAGAATTAAGGAAGGTCCCAGGATAAAGATGAATGTGGTGTTCCAGGTGAGACTCCTGCATACTCTGCTGTTTTCCATGGGCATTCCTCAGCTGTCTGTTTTTATCACCTTTGTGTATCTTGGCTGTGAAGGTGATGCAGTAAAAGGGGTTGTGCAGGTTCATTCCAGCTGCTCAGAGCTGGTCTTGCTTTGTATGATTTGTTTGCCACAGTCCTTGAAGCTTTGTTCGCAATTGCAGAACCCTTTCCTGCCCCACTATCCAAAGACTGTGGCCAAGGCAGACACCCCCAAGTCAAAGGGGAGCTGAAGCAGGAGTGAGGGCTCCATATTCTGCCTGGAATTGGGATGTCAGCTCAATTGAGTTTTGCAGCAGTCTCTCGGAGGCAAAAGGCCCAAGGCTAAGGAGATGCTGGGAGAGAATGGAGAGATCATCCATTATCTTTTTCATTTTGGGTTGATGTGCTGACTGCCTCACCTCTTAGTTCCAAGAAAGTCCAGAAACTCTTTATTTAGGGCTAAGAACAAAATACAAATACAGGTGTGCATGGTCAATATGATAACAATTGCCTTTCACCTGCCAAGGGCTCTGAGTTTAGAGTTTCCTCTTTCCTGCTTTGTGCTAGACACGCTGAATGCTCTGCCAGTGTTGAAAATGTTTTGGGCGCTGTGCAGTCAATGCCCCAAAACGGAATGTTCTTTGTTGGAGGATGCAGAGGTGTCTCTCAGCCCTTTCTAGGAAGACCTACAGATCTTCCACAGACAAGCCTGTGTACATCTGACACAGTAGCCTCTGATTTCAGTAGCCTGTGTATTTTTATCATCTGGCCCCATGCTCCAGCTCCTCCCACTTCCCAGCCTCTCCCATGCTCTTTGAGGATGATGGCAGCATAGGGCATGTCCCATCAGCAAAAAGTGCAAAGCTAGAAGATGCACAAATGTGTCCCTCAGCAAACCCTACACCCTAATGCAGCTTTATAGTGCTGGTATCAGGAAAACAAGCAACAGCTTTTTGTCTCTGGGCTGCCGAAAGGGAAGCTATTCCTTGCCACCCTGGTACTGGTGCAGACACCTCTCTGCATGCATGCTCTGGTTCAGACATTTCTGCATAGCAAACTCCTGATGGAAAGGGTCCCTGTGGTCCCCAGAGGTGGATTGTACCACCAGTCTTCATGAAGCATCAGGTCTGTAGCTGATGCATGAGGTCTGAGAATTGGAAGGTCCTTTTGGAAATTTTGCTTATGAAACTAAATGGACAAGCTACAGCTGTGAAGACTGGTCTGTATGAGCTTGTACTTTGATGTGTCCTATGGCTATAATTCCTTCACCTGTTTTTGCAGCATATTCTGCTAATCCTGACCCTAGTCTGCATATCATGTAGAAGGTCCCTACTTGAAACTTGCCAGATGCAGTCCTGAGCTTATTGCTTCTCTTTAACTGAATTAAATGGGAAGTACTTTGGCAATGTATTAGCAATCTCTTTTCCTTCTATTTATTCAGTATCTGACTTTAATCACAATGACCTGAGAAATGTTTGAGGGGTTGAGTGGTTTTTTTTATTATTTTAATTTTTGTTTTGTTTAAACAAAGCTGAACAATTCCCATTGTATTCAGAGCTGTGACGCCCAGTTCCAGTGACAAGTGCTAGATGAATTTGTCCCATCTTGTTTCTTGGCGATGTTCAGAAATATAATTTGTGTCATCCTAAGTCCTGCGTCCGTTTCTCTCTCTCTTATTTTTCCCTACTTTTATGTTCAGAAGCTGAAACAATTCAGGAATTTTTCTCCTCAAAGAGGTGAGTAGCTTCAAAGAGGTTTGGTGTCCAGGCACCTTTAACACTGGGAGTTCTTACAAACACATGGGATGGAGAGGGCAATGCTGGTCCTTCCCTGAATGACTACTACAGTAGAATAAACTCTTCTAGTAGCCATCTCTGTTCCACTTGATTGTGAGGACCTGACATCAAACAAATGCAGTGTAGAGAAGGATTTGAGACCTTTGCTTTTTAATAGCTACTAACCCCTAAGTAATGTGACCTTCATTCTCTAAGGCAGGTCTGTTGTGAATATAACACCAAAAGGGCACTCTACCCCATCTGGCCAAACTTCTCCCGGTTCCCTCTGGCCTGTTGCCACACCTGGTCTCTGTTCCCAGGCTGGCTTTGGGAACTGCTCTCTAATGGGGTAGAAAGGGGGTGTTGGTGCCCTCTAACTACAGTGATCTGGGACTTGAGCGGGACAGGATTAGAGGAGTTCACAGTTCATAGCTGACTGTTTGGGGCCAATCTCTTGAATGCCTCATTCTAGACGGGCTTGGCATAGCTGCACATGGGACATGTGTGTAAATAGCAAGTTCTGGCCAAAGGCCAGAGTAGGATCTGATGCAAATCAGTGCCAGTTAGCATTTTGATGAATGGACTGCCAGAGTCCACTTTAGCTTTAGCATGCGGGTGCTCAAGCCTCAGAGCCAGCAAGGGGAGCTGACCAGGCTGTGCTCACATCATTCCTTCACTTAGTGCCTTTTACCCTCTCACCTTTATATCACTGGGATGGACCTGAGTCAAGTCTTGTGGCAGAGGGGAAGAGGCAGGCTGTGCCACTGAAACTATCACTGCAGTTAGTGACTTGGGCTCTGCCTTACGTGGCATGATGACTCCTAGAAGGCTGAGCCGGGCCAGCTCTGCTACAGCTGGAAGCTCACAGGGCAAGAGCGAGACTGTGAGGCATGGAGGCTCTGTGCATGCCTTCTGTCTGCCCTTCCTCACACAGTTTCATTCCCATCACCCAGAAATACAGAGGAAACAGGGGAGGGGAGAAGACGGCCGGCCAAGGGGAAGTAGTGAACAGTTCATTGTCAGCCACCTCTGCTCAGCTGCATAATTCATTCCCAGTGATGTTTTCTTGCTCCAAACAAGCAGCACTTGGTCTCATTGGCTGTGTGCAGGCTGTGGCCACATAAGCCCTGGCAGCACATCTAGAACAGCATTAGGTTCATGGTTCCCTGGGTCCAACCTTGAAAGCCCTCACCACACTGAGGGAAGAGCAGGAACACAGCTGGAGAAGGAAGTCTCTAAGATGGAGAATACACATGTGGCACCAGGTGAGGCCAGGATGCTTGGGAGTGGGCAAGGTGGAAGCCAGGGCATTATGTGCTGTAGGGGACTGGCAGTGATGGGTGTCAGTTGCTCCATGACATCCCCACATGAAGGGAGTAGTTGGGTAGCAGGGCTGTCCTTCAGTGGCAGCCTGTGCCACCTGGGAAGTCACTGTGGTGGGGAATTTGAGCCCGTGTGGAGCTAGGAGTCATTCTGCAACCCTGGGGAGGAGATGGGAGTTTGGGGCAGCTCTTGGCAATTTCTCCAGTTTGCTGGGTGGGTGAAGCCGATGCCCTTTGCAGAGCAGGATTGCTGCTTCAGCAGGTGGAGGAGCCTCTGCTGCCCGTCTGCTATGCGGCCCAATCCACAGAGCCATTAATAATGGTGCTGGAACAGGAATTCAGCAAATGCCCATGATTAATTAGCTCATCACGGGCAGTTAATGGCCAGCCTGCTCCCCTTGGCCCCGTGGTGCAGGTAATGGAGTAGGCATCACTTCTCGCCGTGCAAGGCGCAGCCCCCTGCCAGGAGCAATGGGCAGAATCTGTGAGCTGTTCTGATGTACTGCTCGTAGGTATTTGGTGAGACCGCTTTTTCTGGGGAATAGATGGGGTAATAGATCTGTAAGGGGACTTGTTAGTTATCGGAGTCAGGTAACCAACTCTCTGGCAGGCGCCCAATCTAATATCAGCTTTCCTTTTCCTAATGCTGGTGGTAACTCACTTCTTGTCTGCATTTTGAAATGCTCCCTTTTACTGAGGCTGACTTCTCCATATGTACTCTGCTTGTCTCAGCATTTATTCATGAATTAATATATAGAAATTCAGGTACCATCTATGCTGCATCAGGCATGGGGGGGTGACAGAGCCATGCAGTAAGGAGGACATGCAAGCAACGCTGCTTTTTGAAATCCAAGTGAAGAGGAAGCAATCCACTCCACAGGTGACCCTGCCAGGGGGGGGTTGAGCTCCACCAAGTGCAGGTCATCACCTCTGTCCCAGCTGCTTTGCGATAAGGCAGGAGAAAGTAAAGCTCTAGCAGGAGTGCAACATATTAAAATTAAATTGCACATGTTCACATTGTTTGAGCAGCACGACACAGCCCAAAGTATGAAATTATTGTGATAGTACTAGGATTGCTGCTGTGCTAGTGAGAAGTGCAAGCCTGTTGTTCTGTATCCCAAAGGGGATCGTGTTCCCCTTTAGGGCACATTCTGTAACTGTCACAATGTTGGCTATGGTAGCAGAAGTCAAGCATATTCAGTAACTCCTGTGCCACAGACTGTAATTCAGAGACCCCTGAGAGCCTCCTGGAGTGACTTCCCCTCTCTAATGTCCAGGATTGCCTCTGTACATCTCTATTAGAGGCTTCCAGGAGAGACATGACTATTGATTTTGCAAAAAGTGCTGTATTTGCTGTGGAAGGTGATGCTGTGGTTAGGTGTGAGTCGGCCACACGGAGGCACTCGAGACATCTGTGAGCGCCTTACCTCAGTACAAAACATCCCCAAGGTCTGAAAAACGCCTTCCGTATGCCAGACTTCTGCCTGACCTCTCTGAGGAAATCTGAGGAAAGCTCAAACTGAAAGCATCCGTGCTGGGAGCAGGGTGTATTAGTGGCTGGGCCATGGCTTTGCACTTGATGATCACATTAACCAGAGACGCTTTCAGCCCTCTAAGAACTTTACCTATAATGCACACCAGAGAGTGGCTTTGCTCCTCTGTGACAAGTGACCACCTTCCTACATCCTCAGCAAGTTTCACCTGGAGCCATCGTGTGAAATATCATGTTCATCTTCTGCCTCCTAAGCCCTCTTTCCTGTAGGATGCACAGGAAGGCCATGGGTCCTGCCCCACAGAGGTGGTGATGTACCAGATCAGGGGTACAGGTATTTGATTTGCTTTGCTCTACTCTATCTGGCATCTCCCAGCATTGCTCACTGTGTCTCAGGCATTCTTCTGTGTCTGAGGAATTGTTGCTCTTTCCCATATGATACAGATGTTTTTGCAGGACTGTAAATTACTCCCATCCAGTAACTCTTTTATGAAGCACTTTTTCTCCATACGGTGAAGAAAAATGCCATTGAAGTTGGTAATTAAATGTTTACTGTTAAGTACTTTATGTATTACATACTATAGATCATTCCATCCGTTAAACAATCCATTTAACTCCCTTCAACAGCGTTATTGTCTATTATTAGGTTAATCAGCATTCACATCCTGTAACTCTGCATTTCTATCTAATTAGCCTTTCTTTCTTACTTCATATTTCTATTTAATTAAGCTGAGCATCAGAGCTGAATTCCCTGTGCTCAGCACTAGCAGAGGACTTGATCCTTTCAGTGCTTGGGGGGTGGAGGGGCACCAAATTTTAAACAGTCTCCGTAGATATCTGCTAAGGTTTTCTTCCTCTTAACTCCTGAGAAATTTTTTGTCCACGTAAGAAACTGTAGGTTTGTCACCTTCTCAATTTTTTCAGGTTATGGAAGAGCTCCCCTACGTGTGATGGCTGCAGCTGGTGTAAGTGTGCTGCAATGACTGCGTGGAGCATCCAGCCACCACACATGGTATGTGTTGGATAGGGAGCTCCTTTACTTCATGACTGGAAGAGCAGGGAGTTTGTGTTGTAAGGATCACCAGCTGGGAATAGCTGATATCTTACCTGACCAGGGCACAAAAGTGCGTGCTGGTGCTCTTCCACTTGCTCCCAGGCTCTAGCTGTGGGTGACGGCTGGTGGGACAGGACACAGCACCTGTCTGTGCATGGGGAGTTGTCAATGTGCACCAGTTTTATGTGTAATTCTCCAGGCCCCATTTGATAAACCTTTGCAGAGTTGCTCTGAGTTTGATCTCTGGAGGGATGCACTTGTAAGTGGTGTGCTAGTGAGAAATGGGTGGGTATGAGGAGGCCCTGATACTGTGCACTGAGCTGCGTGAGGCTGGTCTGGGTCTGAGTGCTGCTCTGACACTGTAGCTCATATCATGCTTGCTGATAACGTGCTCTTTTGGCATAAACATTTGCTCTGTTCTTTCAATCCCTGAGCCCTGGGGTCTGCTACAGGAGGCTGTCAATTATAATCTCTCTCCATCAATGTTTTTGGGGATACCCAAGGTGCCCAATGTGACAGCATCACTGAAAAATGGATTAAATAGCAGACAGGGAACACCTTGCTTGTCACCACTTAGCAACCAAGCTGCAATGGCTTTGAGGAATTGTCTGGGCCCTTCCAGAGTCCCTGAACAGCTCTTTTTGCTAGTACCAGTCCAGAGCAATCAGCAAATTGAGTTCTTTTTATTAACTTTAAAGAAGACATTAGCCTCAGCTAGGAGAATAAAACCAATTTATGAGGCAATTAGCTCTGCAAAAACATTTCAGTCTCCCCAGAGCAGCCATCTGAGGAGCATCTTATTCCAGCTGCACAGCTTCTTCCGGCCTTGGGTTTACAGCACACTCCATTTATCATAAATAATAATAACATATAAACAAATGGTTTCCTGATGAGTGTGCGACAGCCAGGAAGGCCTTCTCTGCCTGAAGCTAGACTATATTGTTGGTTTCCTCCTTTCAGGTGCCATTCTTGTGGCCTGTTACTTGATTGTGATTCATTTTGGTGCTCAAGCTCTTTATAAGCAGTATATGCTGGAAATTTTGGGAAAAAAATAGGGGGGTTCTCCTCTGCAATTATTGTCCTAATACAGCCCTTGTGTGAATAAGGTGGTGCGGGAAGGAATGTGGATTTGAATTGACACAAAAGTTTGATTTGCTACTTGTGGGTTAGCCTGCAACTTCCAAATTCACCTTAAAAGCAAATTGAGATAAAAAGTTAAAATTGAGTTTCAGGGAGCTGATGCATAATATTGTTCTACCAATCACAGAACTCCTATTTTCTGTATTTTCCTGTTTCAGCTTTTCCATTTTTATTATACACAGTGAAAGTGAAAACTAGATAACAAAACCACTAGAACATAACATTTTTACTACAAATATTCCACAAAACTTTACAATTCTGTTAATTCAACATCTTTTTTGATGTAAGGTGATGCAGCTGGAGGAGTGCTGACCAGTTTTGTTTGCCTTATAAACAGCACTCCTCAGAAGAGCCCTGGGCTTGCACCATTTTTATCTCCAACAGCAGGAGGGAATCCTGTGGATCTTAGTGTCAAGAAACCCAAGGGGAAAGAAAGTGCAATTGCTCTGATAGTATTAAAAATATCCAGAAAAAGAAAGTGCTAGACTCCAAGCTTTTCAATATGAATCAGTATGCCCAAAAGACAGTTTTCTCTGGAGACTTTTCAGGTGTGTACTGTCTGTATTTCTGTTTCCCTCTGATCCTTTTATCTGAATCTCAAGAAGGATGTACCCAGCCCTGAAATGCAATAGTCCTCATATTTAATAGGCTAAAGAGCATGAAAGGACAGGGGAAGACTGATGAAAGGCAATGTTCAGACTCACAACCAGCAACACCTTTAGATTAAAGACCTTACAGGACCCCTACCTCAGGCATGCTGGCTGCAAGCCCTGGAGAGGTGAGCTGCTTGGAAGAAGGCTGTGTGAGGAACCCAGCTCACTCCAGACTTTTGCAGCAACTTCTTATACAGTTACCAGTTGTGGATTTGCCTCATACTCCACACTGCAGATTAAGTGTGGGATTTACAGCCACTCAGAAGTCCTCCTATTAGTAGCTTGACCAGCCCAAATCTATTAGAGGCTTTGAAGGAATTTTTTCTTCTTTATTTTATAAAATCCTCTCCTGCTCTACTTCTTTCTCCGCTGTAGAGTTAAAGGTCTGGTTAGCATCTACTTTGGAATAGTTCTGCCTTTAAATTTTGATGACTCTGTGAGTCCATCCAAGGCTTTTTAAAAGCTTTTAACTCTAAGCTGGTTAAATCTGTAATGACTTTTCTTCATTCCCACTTGAACTTTCTACTGTTCTGGTGCTCTTTAACTCCTATAAGGCCTCATTTAGGTACTGTCAA